>NC_083229.1:9599644-9887653 GCF_032191835.1 Heteronotia binoei
TCTGAGATGGCATTGTACACGATTTGATAATAATATAATTTGCTTATAATGGGGAAAGGGATGAGAACAGTGAAAATAATTATATCTCTAAACATTCGACATGGCTTCCTCCTGGCTAACGAGCAGCTGTTTTTCATTAGCGCCAACGTGATATCCATCGGCTGTCAACCTGGCACAGCTGGGAACATTTCAGCTCACGCAACGCGGTGGTGGACCTAGGTAGCTGAAACCGCCCCAGAACTGTGGGGGGATAAGATGTACACTGAAAAAGGAAAAATGAATAACCTACTTCTCATCTCGCAGGTAGGATGCGGACCCCAGGAGAAAGCTACGCAGCTCAACAGCAGGTTGGAGCAATCTAGCATTGGGCTTCCAGCCTTCAGATGGTGGCTGAAGATCTCCTGCTATTACAGCTGATCTTCAGGACTCAGAGATCACCTGGAGAAAATGGCGATGTAAGAAGATTAATTCTATGGGATTATACCCCATTGAAGTTCCTCCTCTCTCCAAACCCAACTTTCCTCTGGTTCCACCCAAAAGGAGGAGGAGGAGGAGGAGGAGGAGGAGGAGAAGAAGAAGAAGAAGAAGAAGAAGAAGAAGAAGAAGAAGAAGAAGAAGAAGAAGAAGAAGAAGAAGAAGAAGAAGAAGAAGAAGAAGAAGAAGAAGAAGAAGGAGGTGGTGATGATGATATTGGATCTATATCCCACCCTATACTCTGAATCTCAGAGTCTCAGAGCAGCTCACAATCTCCTCTATCTTCCTCCCCCACAACAGGCAGCCTGTGAGATAGGTGGGGCTGAGCAAGCTCTCCCAGAAGATGCCCTTTCAAGGACAACTCCTGCAAGAGCTATGGCACCAAGGCCATTCCAGCAGGTGCAGGTGGAGGAGTGGGGAATCAAACCCGGTTCTACCAGATAAGAGTCCGCACACTTAACCACTACACCAAACTGGCTCTCTCCAGATCCCTCCTCTGTCTAAACCCTACCCTTCCAGGCTCCAACCTCCAATCTCCATGTATTTCAAGGACAACAAGAGCTGTGGCTGACCCAAGGCCATTCCAGCAGGTGCAGGTGGAGGAGTGGGGAATCAAACCCATGTTCTCCCAGATACGAGTCTGCGCACTCAACCACTACACCAAGCTGGTATTTCCCAGTCTGGAGCTGGTAATCCTACTGTTATCCTGCCCTTGTTAGAAAGATCTAAGGGCCCCATATGAAATTCTCTCATCCCCCCCAATTTTATCCTCACCACCATCTTTGTGAGGCAAGGAAGAGGGAACATGAACCCCAGTACGGTTGTCCGATCTGAGCTGGGAATTTCCTGGAAACTTAAAGGTGGCACCTTTGATGGGGTAGGTGGGGATAGGGGACCTCAGTGGAGTATGTCATACAGTCCATCTTTCCAAGGGAACTGGCTTCTCTTGTCTCGAGATCAGTTATAATTATGGCCTCACCTGGAAGGTGGCAAGTCTAGTTTGAATGCAGAGTTCACCAGCAGTAAGGTACTTCTGGACTTGAATCTAATTGCAAATGCAATTTTGGGCTGTATCAACAGAAGCAGAGTGTCCAGATCACGTGAAGTGATGGTATCGCTTTGCTCTGGTAAGACCTCACCTGGAGTATTGTGTTCAGTTTTGGGCACCACAATTTAAGAAGGATATAGACAAGCTGGAACGGGTCCAGAGGAGGGCGACAAAGATGGTGAGGAGTCTGGAGACCAAGTCCTATGAAGAAAGGTTGAGGGAGCTGGGCATGTTTAGCCTGGAGAGGACGCGGCTAAGAGGTGATCTGATAATCATCTTCAAGACCTTGAAAGGTTGTCATATAGATGATGGGGTGGAATTGTTTTCTCTGGCCCCGAAAAGTAGGACCAGAACCAATGGGTTGAAATTAAATCAAAAGAGTTTGCAGCTCAACATTAGGAAGAACTTCCTAACCATTAGGGTGGTTCTTCAGTAGAACAGGCTTACTCAGGAGGTGGTGGGCTCTCCTTCCCTGGAGGTTTTGAAACAGAGGCCATCTGACAGCAATGAAGATCCTGTGAATTTAGGCGGAGGTATTTGTGGAACTAGATGACCCTGGGGGTCCCTGGGGGTGGGACTAAATGGCCCTGGAGGTCTCTTTCAACTCTGTGATTCTATGTTCTATTGCTAGGTTTGCCAGGTCTGTGTTGGCAATACCTTGCTCGGTTTGCCAGGTCTGTGTTGGCAATACCTGGAGACTTTGTGGGTGAATTCAGGAGAGGGTGGCATTGGGGAAGAGGAGGGGAGGGGCCTCGAGATGGTGCAATGCCATAGGAGCCCACCCTGCAAAGCTGCCGTTTCCTCCAGGGGAGCTGATCTCTGCCAGCTGGAGATCGGTTGTAAAAGCAGGAGATCTCCAGGCCCCACCTGGAGGCTGGCAACCCTAGGGGGGATGCGTGGTGCAAAACATACAGGTCTCCACATTGCTATCGTAAAGGCAGAGGTGCAATAAGAAAAGTGTGGGCTTCAGAAACCCTTCTCTTGTCATTAGTTATTTATTCGAGAACCAGTAATCCTCTTTTTCACTTCAAATGAGTTTTCCGGGCAAAGAACAATATTAAAACCTTCCTGTGCCTCCCCGATGCATTAAAAAACATCCAAGGAGAAATACAAAACTAAATCAGCCGCATTATCTTAACAGCAGGAAGAAGAATACAAACCCAGCAAAACTCCGTCGAAGAAACTGTTTTAGACAGAAATAGCGTCGATAGCCTTGCTTCAGAAATAAAATGCTTCAGAACTTGTCTGTGGCCTGGAACCAGGGACGGGGTAGGGCTGCCAAATCCTTGGGCTGAGTGGCGGTTCTTCCGCAAGGAAGGTTCCCAACCTGCCGGCCCACATTGGGCCAGCGGGGGGAACCTCCCCCGATGTCGCCAGCGTGATGTCGTCATCGCGCGCTGACATCTCTAGGCATTTCTGGGGGAACTCTATTGTTTTCCCGGATGCTTTAGCATTTTGGGAGGGGAAACTCTATGATACAATACATAAGAACCTAAGAGAAGCCATGTTGGATCAGGCCAATGGCCCATCCAGTCCAACACTCTGTGTCACATAAGAACATAAGAGAAGCCATGTTGGATCAGGCCAAAGGCCCATCCAGTCCAACACTCTGTGTCACATAAGAACATAAGAGAAGCCATGTTGGATCAGGCCAGTGGCCCCTCCAGTCCAACACTCTGTGTCACACAGCGGCCAAAAAATTTTATATATATATATATATACACACACACACACACACACACTGTGGCTAATAGCCACTGACGGACCTCTGCTCCATATTTTTATCTAACCCCCTCTTGAAGCTGGCTATGCTTGTAGCCGCCACCACCTCCTGTGGCAGTGAATTCCACATGTTAATCACCCTTTGGGTGAAGAAGTACTTCCTTTTATCCGTTTTAACCCGACTGCTAAGCAATTTCATCGAACGCCCACGAGTTCTTGTATTGTGAGAAAGGGAGAAAAGGACTTCTTTCTCTACTTTCTCCGTCCCATGCATTATCTTGTAAACCTCTAAAATGTCACCCCGCAGTCGACGTTTCTCCAAGCTAAAGAGCCCCAAACGTTTTAACCTTTCTTCATAGGGAAAGTGTTCCAACCCTTTAATCATTCTAGTTGCCCTTTTCTGGACTTTTTCCAATGCTATCGTATCCTTTTTGAGGTGCAGTGACCAGAATTGTACACAGTATTCCAAATGAGACCACACCATTGATTTATACAGGGGCATTATCATGCTGATTTGTTTTCAATTCCCTTCCTAATGGCTACCATAGAGTTATTACCTCCAAAAATGCTACAGCATCCGGGGAAACCATATAGTTTCCCAGAAATGCCTAGAGTGACCATTGCATTCCATCACAATGATGTCATCACCGGAGGCTGCAGGGGACATGACAATCCTAACAGTAGGGTAGGGTAGCTGGGGATGTTTAGCGTGGAGAGGAGGCGGCTGAGAAGTGATAGGATCACCATCTTCAAGTCCTTGAAAAGCTGTCCTATAGAGGATGATGTGGAATTGTTTTCTGTGGCCCCAGAAGGTCGGACCAGAACCAATGGGTTGAAATTAAAACAAAAGAGTTTCTGGCTCAACATTAGGAAGAACTTTCTGACCATTCGAGCGGTTCCTCAGTGGAACAGGCTTCCTCGAGAGGTGGTGGACTCTCTTTCCTTGGAAGTTTTGAAACAGAGGCTTGGTGGCCATCTGACAGCAATGAAGATCCTGTGAATTTAGGGGGAGGTATTTGTGAGTTTCCTGCATTTTGCAGGGTGTTGGACTAGATTACCCTGGAGGTCTCTTCCAACTCTAGGATTCTATGAAATTGGGCTCTCCTTCCTTGGAGGCTTTTAAGCAGAGGCTAGATGGCCATCTGACAGCTATGAAAATCTTGTGAATTTAGGGGGAGGTGTTTGTGAGTTTCCTGCATTGAGCAGAGGGTTGGACTAGATGACCCTGGAGGTCCCTTCCAACTCTATGATTCTGTGATTCTATATCACCCTCCAGGTGGGTCTTTGGGATCCCCTGGAATCACGGCTCATCCGCAGACTACGGAGATCAGTGCTGGACAAAATGGATGCTTTGGAGGGTGGAATACAGCATTGGACCCAACAGAGGTCACGGTTCTTCCCAAGCTCCACCCCCAAAACTCACAAGAGTTTCTCAAACTGGATATGACAGCCCTACTCCCGTCACCCGCCAGTGGTTGGGGGAGGGAGACCTGGCCACCCTAAGAATCCAGAGTCGTACAACAGTAATCAATGATACATAACAACAGGGCGCTTTTTTTGCAGCGGGAACTCCTTTGCCTATAAGGCCACACCCCCTCTGATATAGCCAATCCTCCAAGAGCTTACAGGCCTCCTCTTACAGGGCCTACTGTGAGCCATTTGGAGGATCGGCTACATCAGGGGGTGTGGCCTAATAGGCAAAGGAGTCCCTGCTACAAAAAGAAAAAGGAAAAAAAGCCCTGCATAACAACAACCATGACGAGCACTCAGACGCGAGTGAATTATGCAATAAAGCATTTTCAAAAACAAGGATCTGTTTCCGGGTGACCAGACGGTGGCTCGGGAGGCACATGCGGCTCTTGCACATTTATTGTGCGGCCACCACCCCCCTTGGCTGGCTTGGAGAAAGCGTTTGTCTCTTTAAACCATTTCTCCAAGCCAAGCCAGCAGATACCTCGGCGAATGCATGTTAGAGTTGCTTTCTTTCCACCTCTCCTTCGCCCATCTACCTTCCTTCCTGTCTTGCAGCTCTCGGACAGCTGACATTTATTCTACGTGGCTCTTGCATTACGCACGTTTGGCCACCCTTGTTATAATAGAATACCATGCGATCTCCATACCAACGAACTCCGTCATCATTGTAGAGTTCCAATGGCAGTATTCCAACTTCTGTCACACCCAAGAATTCAGAAGATGGAACCTAATAGTAAACAATATATAAGAAATATAGCAGTTCTCCAGGCCTGTTTCTATAATGAAATAGTTCCATGTGCTGCCCAAACTTGCTCCTGTATCAACATCCAAGGCTTCTAGGAGGGATGGTGGCTCAGTGGTAGAGCATCTGCTTGGGAAGCAGAAGGTCCCAGGTTCAATCCCTGGCATCTCCAACTAAAAAGGGTCCAGGCAAGTAGGCGTGAAAAACCTCAGCTTGAGACCCTGGAGAGCCGCTGCCAGTCTGAGAAGACAATACTGACTTTGATGGACCAAGAGTCTGATTCGGTATAAGGCAGCTTCATATGTTCAAATGTTCTTTTTTCTTTTTTCTTTTTTGAGCAGGAACGCACAGGAACGCCGTTCCGGCTAGCTTGGTGTCAGGAGGCGTGGCCTGATAGGCAAATGAGTCCCTGCTGGACTTTCCCTACAAAAAGCACTGTGAGAAACCGTGGTGATGGCAGGGGGTGTGGCCTAATATGCAAATAGCCTGATATGCAAACAATGGTGATGTCAGGGGGCGTGACCTAATATGCTTTTTCCCCGCGCACAAAAGTCCTAGCAATATCTTAAGGTTCCACAGAAAGCTGAAGACCATTAATTTTCTGTGTTTTCTGTTGTGAGCCGCCCTGAGCCTGCTCCGGCGGGGAGGGCGGGATAGAAATAAAAAATTATTATTACTATTATTATTATTATTATTATTATTATTATTATTAATGCGGCTTCCAGATCCGGCTAATGTTTCATTCAAAAGCTTATAGGCCTTGGACCCTCAGTGAAACCACCTCTAGGTGGTTAAAGATGTGAGAGATCGTGGGTTGCCAACCTCCAGGTGGTGTGAAGGTCAGTGGTGTTCTGACCGGGCTTGCGCATAGAACTTCAAATGAACAAAAACATGCTTCAAAAGGATATTCCCACAAGTCAGTTCCAAAGGAGTGAAAAATAAGCCTCCAAACTGAAGAAAGACGGATGAAACGTCTTGATATCGAGAACAGGCGTCTTTGGAAGGGCTTCCTTTAGCTCTATGAACTAAATACTGGAATATGGATTTTCCTTTGTGATTGGAAAGTTTGGCAGAACCACTTTTGAACTGATTTGTGGGAATATCCTTTTGAAGCGTGTTTTCGTTCATGTGAAGTTCTATGTGCAAGCCTGGTCAGAGCACCACTGACCTTCACATTACATTGTTTTGTCATTTAAAATTTATGGTGTCTCTTAGTGGTTTTTTTATTTACACATTTGTACACGAAGATCCTATGGTTTCGCTAACCTCCAGGTGGTGGCTGGACACCTCCAGGTGACAGATATCAGTTCCCCTGGAGAAAATGGCCACTTTGAAAGGTGGTCTCTATGGCATTACACCCCATTGAAGTTCCTCTACTTCCATCAAATCTCCAGGTGTTTTCCAACCCGGACCTAGCAACCCTAGACCACTTACACTCCACCACAACAACTTCGCTCATCCCAGCAGGGCCTTCCGCGGGGCCAATCTGTTTTTCTGTAACTGTTTTTCACTGTTTTATGGTTTTATTGTTGATAAGAACATAAGAACATAAGAGAAGCCATGTTGGATCAGGCCAACGGCCCATCAAGTCCAACACTCTGTGTCACACAGTGGCAAAAAATGTTATATACACACATACACTGTGGCTAATAGCCACTGATGGACCTGTGCTCCATATTTTTATCTAAACCCCTCTTGAAGGTGGCTATACTTGTGGCCGCCACCACCTCCTGTGGCAGTGAATTCCACATGTTAATCACCCTTTGGGTGAAGAAGTACTTCCTTTTATCCGTCTTAACCTGTCTGCTCAGCAATTTCATCGAATGCCCACGAGTTCTTGTATTGTGAGAAAGGGAGAAAAGTACTTCTTTCTCTACTTTCTCCATCCCATGCATTATCTTGTAAACCTCTATCATGTCACCCCACAGTCGACGTTTCTCCAAGCTAAAGAGTCCCAAGCGTTTCAACCTTTCTTCATAGGGAAAGTGCTCCAGCCCTTTAATCATTCTAGTTGCCCTTCTCTGCACCTTCTCTAAAGCTATAATATCCTTTTTGAGGTGCGGCGACCAGAACTGCACACAATACTCCAAATGAGACCGCACCATCGATTTATACAGGGGCATTATGATACTGGCTGATTTGTTTTCAATTCCCTTCCTAATAATTCCCAGCATGGCATTGGCCTTTTTTATTGCAAACGCACACTGTCTATTTAATGTTGTTAGCCACCTTGAGCCTGCTTCGGCGGCGAGGGTGGGATATAAATACGAAAAATAAATAAATAAATCTTCAAAGGGGCAAAATCTGCAACTCCCCATCCATGTGGTTCCTCCTTTGTGACCCCCGCTTTATGGAATGGCCTGCCCAAAGAGGTCAGGAGGAAGTTTCCCATTCTCCCAGCTTCCCACAAGCCATGAAAAAAAACAGAATTATTCATGAGGGTTTTTCTATGCAGGCAATAGAAATGCAGTCTACTAAATTTTCCACAAAATCACTTAGCTAAACGATTAGGCACTGTGGTCTGTACTACTGTGTATGCTAAAGCTGGGATCCTACTGTATAATGTTTGTTGGTTTATAAAGTTAGCAGAGTGCTCAAGGCACATAGCGCAGCAAAGCACATCTGGAGTGCGAGTTACAGAACCCTTTTTTGCTATTAATATGAGCCCTTTTTAGGGCTGCTAGGCCCCCGGTCCAGACAGGGGTTCCCAGCCCGCCAGCCCACATTGGGCCAGTGGGGGAACCTCCCCCAAATCACTAGTGTGATGACACCACCCAGCAGTGACGTCATAGTGCCGGCAACGTCGCGGGGTGGCCACTCTCGGCATTTCCGGGAAAACTATGTTTTCCCCGGATGCTCTAGCCATTTGGAAGAAAAAACTCTATGGCACAATAGGTATTATAGAGTTTTCCCCTCCCAAATGGCTACAGCATCCGGGAAAACCATAGAGTTTTCCCAGAAATGCCTGGAGTGGCCAGCACAAAAGTCCCCCTCTGCAAAACACAGGGGACTTGGCAACCCTAGCCCTTTATAATTTAAGGAACTCCCTTCCTAGAGAGGATAGAGATAGAAATATTTAACTAGCTAGGATGGATGGAGATACAGGAGTCATGTCCTGCTGTTACGCTTGGGCAGCAGCTGTCACCACAGCACAAGAATCTTTACAGTGTGATTGTTGGTAAGCAGCCACCCGCCATTTTGTGGTCGGCTCCACCTCTCGTGGCAGCCATTTTGTAATTGGCTCCACCTTCTGAGGGAGCCATTTTGCGTCAGAATTCCAAAAGTGCCTGCAAGCTCCAAAAGGTTGAGGACCCCAATCTAAACGCTGGCTCTCATCATACAAGTTCACATTTCTGCATGTGCCCGCACTGCGTTATGGATTTTATGACCAGAAAAAGTATATAAATTTGCATAGCCCGGTCCTGGCTGTGTTTATTGAAAAGCAAATTCCATCTTTTCGGTGTGATTTGCTTTCAAGTGAGGCTGGTTAGGACTGCCGCCTCTGTCATTTTCACGGATGAATACTTAGCCCTTTTGAATTTCTCATCCATGCTATTTCAATTCCCAAATCCCTGTTTTAATTTTGTTTCTCCTTGTGCGAGTCAGACTGACGAGTTCTTATTTTTATGCTGTCTTCGCTTTCCTTGAGCTGATTTCCCTTCCCTGAAAAGCGTATAGATCTTTAAACACTGTTGGTATCAATCGGCATTATGTGCCGTGTGCGTGTTACATGACGTCAATGTCGCTTCTGGCTTATGGTGACTTTATGAATTAATGTCCTCCAAAATGACCTCTCGTTAACAACCAGGACTTTTTTTTTTGTAGCAGGAGCTGCTTTGCATATTAGGTCACACACCTCTGATGCTATTTCTCCTGCAGCTTACAGTAGGCCCTATACCATAGAGCTTTCCTCCAAAGAATACCAAATGAAAGGTTGGGGTAGTCTTCACTTGCCGGCAGAACACGGCAACAAAAGGGGACAGACTGAAGCTCCTTGGAGAAGGAGTAGGATTTTGGTGCCACCACTAAAAAGGCCCTTTCCCGGGTTGCCACCCACCTGATCTCAGAAAGTAGGGGCACCCCAAAGCAAGGCCACTGAAGGTCATTATGGTCAGGCAACATTTTAGATATTGGATCAGGTCTGTCGTCAGCATATCTTCGGGTAACCTCTTTTCTCATCGTTTTTTGGAGCCCCAGTAATGTAATGTAATGTAAAATTTTATTTATATCCCGCCCTCCCCTGCCGAAGCAGGCTCAGGGCGGCTTACAACATTTAAGATGAACAATACTTTGTTTCAGACACAGATCAACGCATTCTCTAAAGCTCTGCTGCCGGCACCGGAGGTTTAGTGCGTGCGTCGATCCGTGTCTGAAACAAAGTTACGGTGGCTCTGAAAAATGGTGAGAAAAGGGGCTGACGAAGTATGAGACGAGCGAAACCGTGAGGACTCCTTTCTATACGGTTCCTCCTCCTTCTCTCCATTACGTCACAAGCAGAACCTTTAAGGACTCCACCTTCCAGCATTTACTTATGAACTTGGTTAAGGCTGTTTCCTATGTGCATGAATTGGGGGAGCACAAATACCTTATTGTTCCTTTGTCTTATTTTGTCTTATATTTGCACTAAATCAATTGCATGCACACACACTGAGAGCGTGAATATCTTTATTGTTGACCGGTGATTTTTTGTAATTATTCCATTTGCACATCGGTACCTGTTACTTATATTGTATCTTCAGGTAGGGCTGCCAGTTTTGGGCTGGGAAAAGACCTAGAGATTTGGGGAGTGGAGCCTGAGGAAGGCCGGATGTGGGAAGGGGAGAGACTTCAATAGGGTATAATGATGCCATACGGTCCACCTTCCAAAGTGGCTATTTTCTCCAGGGGAAGTGATCTCTGTTACCTGGAGATCAGCTGGAATCCCAGGAGATCTCCAGCCACTACCTGGAGGTTATGCAGGAAAAGATGGCTATACAGAATAGTGATATTGTAACAAAAGGAAAAACTGTAGAGAAGTCAGGGGTGGAATTCTAGCAGGAGCTCCTTTGCATATTAGGCCACACACCCCGGCTGTAGCCAATCCTCCAAGAACTTACAGCAGGCCCTTTACTAAGAGCTCTGTAAGCTCTTGGAGGATTGGCTACATCGGGTGGGGGGGTGGCCTAATATGCAAAGGAGTTAACAACCTTGCTCAAGCCTTATAAATTGAGGGTCCTCATGGCTACCTTGATGGAGCCAATTCATCTTCTGTTGGTTCTTGGTCTTTTCCTGCTTCCTTCAACTTTCCCTAATATTATTGTCTTTTCCAGTGGCTCTGATCTTCTCATGATGTAACCCAAGTACAATAGCCTCAGTTTACTCATTTTAGCTTTTAGGGAGAGTCCCTGTGTTGTTTTGCAGTCCATGGTATCTGTGGGATAGAAGGAAGCATGGTATGGTCTGATCCCGTCAGCTCGTGGAAGCTAAGCAGAATCGCTGCTTGGAAGGGAGCTGACCGAGGAAGACTCTGCAGAGGAAGGCAATGGCAAACCCCATCTGCTTCTCATTTGCTTTAAACGTCCCTTGCTGGAATCACCCTAAGTCTTAGATGGAAGACCACCAAGGAAGACTCAGCAGAGGAAGGCAATGGCAAACCACCTCTGTTTCTCCCTTGCCTTGAAAGCCCCTCGTTGGAGTTACCATAAGTCTTGGATGAGAGACCACCAAGGAAGACTCAGCAAAGGAAGGCAATGGCAAACCACCTTTGCTTTCCATTTGCCTTAAACACCCCTTGCTGGAGTCACCATATGTCTTAGATGGAAGGCCACCAAGGACGACTTGGCAGAGGAAGGCAAAGGCAAACCACCTCTGTTTCTCCCTTGCCTTGAAAGCCCCTTACTGGAGTTCCATAAGTCTTGGATGGGAAACCACCAAGGAAGACTCAGCAGAGGAAGGCAATCGCAAACCACCTCTGTTTCTCCCTTGCCTTGACAGCCCCTTGCTGGAGTTACCATAAGTCTTGGATGGGAGACCACTAAGACTCTGCCAAGGAAAGCAATGGCAAATCACCTCTGTTTTTCATTTGCCTTAAAAGCCCCTTGCTGGAGTCACCATAAGTCTTAGAGAGGAGACCACCAAGGACGACTTAGCAGAGGAAAGCATGATCTAACACCTCTGCTTCTCACTTTCCTTTAAAGCCGCTTGGTTGGAGTCACCATAATTGGATTGTAACTTGACATCACTTTACATGCACACGCTATCCATAAAACTCTCCTCCAACATCTCATTTCAAATCAATTTTCTTCCCATCAGCTTTCTTCATTGTCTACCTTTCATATCGATGCATATTAATGGGGAATCTGATAGCCTGCATTACCTTGGTCTGGGACTCTTAATAAATTATACAAATAATAGATCTATACATGGTGTGATTGTGTGAATCAATGTTGCATGAATTGATTATAAGAACTATGTAACAGACGTAAACAATAGAAATGAATCTGTAAAGCTGGAATGTAGCAAAGAATGCACCGACGAATACACAAATAAGTATACAAAACTCCAAACGGGTTCCTTCATCCATCCATAGTTACACTGCTTCATGGGCTTGGGAATCTTTAAAAAAAAGGTAAAGGTAGTCCCCTGTACAAGCACCGGGTTGTTATAGACCCATGGGGTGATGTTACATCATGATGTTTTCTTGGCAGACTCCTCCATGAGCTTACAGGGCTCTTCATACAGGGCCTACTGTACTCCAGGAAGATTGGCTACATCAGGGGGGGTGTGGCCTAATATCCAAAGGAGCTCCTGCTAGAATTCCAAACCTGGTGGGGCTGCCAGAAAGAAGACCCTCTCTCATGTCACCACCAGATTAGGTGTTTGGATTGGTGTGACAGCCGGGAGCGCCTCTCTCTCTGTGATCTTAATTCCCAGGCAAGTACACACAGAAGAAGACAATCTTTCAGATACCCCAGCCCCAGGCTTTCACCTTCCACACAGACCAAAAGAAATGTGACTTTGAAGAATGAGTGGTTGACTTGTGGAATTCACTGAAACAAGATATGGTGATAATGTCCATCTCCACTGGCTTGAATGAACTTGAAAAGAAGGGGTCAGGGAACACCTCCCTGAGGGGCTTATTCCACAATCCTGGGGCTGCCACCAAAAAGGCCTTCACTCATGTAACCACCAGATAAGCTTCTTTAACCGATGGGCCAGTCAGGAGGGCCCCTTCCTGTAATCTTAATCCCTAGGCAGGAACGAATGGGAGACGACAGTCCTTTGGACAACTTGGTCCCAAGCCTAGTAGGGTGATGCTCTGTCTGCGTGGTACCATAGAGTTCCCCCTCCCAAATTGCTAAAGCGTACAGGAAAACCATAGAGTTTTCCTGGAAGCTCCTAGAGCAGCTGGTGTGTGACATCGCTGGCGTGATGACGTCACTTGTGAGTGATGTCATCATTCCAGTGACGTTGGGAGGGAATCCCCCCACTGGCCCAATGAGGGCTGGTGGGTTGGGAACCTCCCAAGTGGGAGAACCCCCACCATCCGCAGGGGACTGGTCAACCCTATGACGGCAGCTGGGTTTGGGCCACTTTGTGATGCCAAGGTTTTGACTGGATGGGCCATTGGCAGGGTTGAAGTGTGATGACATCACAGAAATGATGTCATCGCACCGCTGCTGTTGCATGGCGATGCTCTAGCGTTTGGGCACAACTCTGAGGTAAAATTGGGCTCAAACCACAGAGTTTTGCCCCAAAACCAGAGGGTCGTTGTGCGACATCGGTAGCACAGTGACATCACTTCCGGGTGATGTCAACACACCGTAGGCATGCAAAGCGGAAACAACAGAATCTCCCAGCAAGACCCAAAGATGGTAGGATCTGGCAAACCTAGCCAATGGCTTCATTCAACATAGCTTTGCTTACGTTCTTACGTTCTTTATTTATTACTTTTAGGGGCTCCTTGCAGGTGTCATAAGAACATAAGAGAAGCCATGTTGGATCAGGCCAATGGCCCATCCAGTCCAACACTCTGTGTCACATAAGAACATGAGAAGCCCTGTTGGATGAGGCCAATGGCCCCTCCAGTCCAACACTCTGTGTCACATAAGAACCTAAGAGAAGCCATGTTGGATCAGGCCAATGGCCCCTCCAGTCCAACACTCTGAATCACATAAGAACCTAAGAGAAGCCATGTTGGATCAGGCCAATGGCCCATCTAGTCCAACACTCTGTGTCACATAAGAACATAAGAGAAGCCATGTTGGATCAGGCCAATGGCCCGTCTGGTCCAACACTCTGTCACATAAGAACATAAGAGAAGCCATGTTGGATCAGGCCAATGGCCCGTCTGGTCCAACACTCTGTGTCACACAGTGGCCCCAAACCCCAAGTGCCATTAGGAGGTCCACCAGTGGGGCCAGGACACTAGAAGCCCTCCCACTGTGCCCCCTCAAGCACCAAGAATACAGAGCATCCCTTGCCCCAGACAGAGTTCCAGTGTCCGGCCCAAGGATGGCTCAGTTAGCAGGGCCTTCTTCATTGTGACCCCTATCATGTGGTATGCACTCTTAGATGACCCCTGTGACCTGCCGAACTTATTTAGTTTCTACAGAGTATGCAAGGCCAAATCTTTGGGGTTGGTTTTTGGAGGGTAATCCACACGTTTGGCTTGTTTCTTGTTAGCAGCACAGTGCTAGCCACATATTCCATCGGTGCAACAGTCTAATGTTAACTTTTTTCTATTTGTTATCTGCTTTTTTTTGGTTGTTGTTTTACCATATTTATATGGTTTTGATGCTGTAAGTTGCCACAAGACCGTTCAGGTGAGTGGTGACTTAAAAAAAAAAATCCAATAAATAAAGAAATCTACATTTAATCCATTTGTTGCTGGGCTTCTTCCCACACCTGCTGTGGTCTTCCCCACACGCCAGAATCAATCCTCATTTGAGAGTCGATGCCGAAAATGATACAAAAAGCCGCGCAGCACCAGTGCACTCTGCTCGGCATTCTAACTCCGGCTTTTGTGTCCTGAAAGGAAATCTTTGAATACTTTTTCCCATCTCTCTCTCTCTCTCTCTCCCTTCCTTCACCGAGAAACAGCTTTTTGTGGTTGATTAAACACAGCACCTGTCTTAGCAGCTGTTTATTAACCCGCACCCTGCAAAGCGGGAGGCATTATCGTGTTCATTTGCAAGGCAAAGGGAAGCCGCGGGCCCTGTATCACTGGATGCGCCGGTCGCATGTTGGAGCTGGGTAACCTGTAAGAGAGGGAGAAGTCAGCAAAACGATTTGTTTTGTTATTCTAATTGGCCGCCGAAGAGCAAGTTTCTGCCGTTGGCTGCCCGGGCAGGCTTTTTTCCTGGCAAGAAAGATGTCGCCTGCATGGGAAGAGAACGAGGAGGAAGAAATCCTGCAGAGCCAGAAGCAAGATTAGAAACTGCCCCTGGATTCTGTTGAAGGACGTGAACCTGCCCCTGGATTCTATGGAAAACCAACTATAAAACTAGACACCCCCCCCCCCGCCAACTGTGCATGGGCACCATGGAGCCCACTGAAACCTTTCCTGGTGCCCACTGGGTGTTTTTAGGAAGCAGGCAGGGCTTTTGCTCAGTAGGGCTGCCCTTCTCGCCGGGGGAGGGGGGATTCCCTGGTTTGGCAGGCCCCAACCTGGTCACTCTAGGCGTTTCCGGGGGGACTTCCGGGGTTGGAAAATGCCAAGCTGAATTGCTTCTCAGAAGGGGAGCAGGCTGGGGCTTCTGTTCAGGGTAGTGGAGGGCAATTTAATGCCTACTGCCTACTTTTTCCAGTCAGAGATCAGTCCAAGATATGCACAGGAAACTCTGAGGAGATTTACCTTGGCTAAAAGGGAGTCCCGAGGGGGGCTCCTTTGAGGGGTCTCCGGAGACAAGTTGCATATTCATCATCTGCAGAAGTTTCCAGAGTCATTTATTTGACATAAGCTCGACAGGATCCTAACCTTCTTTGAGACTGCTAAACATCTAAAGCTATACAAGACCGGTGTTGGATCTGGATAACTGCAGAAAAAAGTACTGATGACTATCTTCATTCCGGGACTATTTAAAGTTAAACAAAATAAAATCAGAAGGTGGGAAATAGAGATTCAGAAAGCTTGGAAGAAGAAGGCGAGAAGGGGCGAAATTTGAACTTTGTAAATTTAAAGGACAGTGCTAAAAAGTGGAAAGGAATTTATTGTTTGTCTACTTGTGGTTTTGGTGAAAAAGCCCCATCATCACAGATTTGGAGTTCTCACAGTCAACACAGGAAATACGTCAAACATCGTGAGATCTTTTTACCAGTAAAAACGGGGTTTGGTGGCAAGAAAAGCAGGAAGTGTCGGATGGAAGAGGGAAATCATTGAAGCAACAAGCCTACTCTAGGACTATAATATCATAGAAAAACATTGGCGGCCTTTGCTAGGAGGTCAACATTTAAACAAAGTTTTTAAAGTGTTTGGGACATTAAAAATTGGTGAAGCTGACAGAGGTGACAATTATAAGGTAAATACTATTGGACATTATCGCTGATAATTATTTTAGAAGCCTTTTGAAGGAAATTTTTTTTAAGGGAAGCAGAAAGTCACGACCACCATTTTGGAAGAAATAAAATCTTTAAAAATTAATATCTGAGCCAAGGAGGCTCTCAGGATGGCGAAATTAGGCTTATTGAAAAGGGCAAGTCTTACTCTATCAAACCTGATAGTTTAAATTTAATTTGGAGAGGTCAACATTTTTGGTGTCTTTTTAAATGTCAGAGCATAAGTTAACCCGTGCAAGGACTGCCTCAATGGAGAAAATGCAAGAGCAATTAGAAGCAATGCAAGCCAGGATGATGAAAGGGGTGAGAGACATGATAACTGCTTCTAAAAAAGAAATTTAAAAAGACATTGAAGAGCTAAGGAAAGATATAGAAGATCTCAGAAATGAGACTGTGGTACATCAAAGAAAGTGCAAGAGATGGAAGAGAGAGTGAAAGTACATGATTCCACCTTGCTAAAAATGCAAGAAAAGGTGGCAATTCATGACTACACATTAATGGAAACCCAGATACGTCTGAGAGGAGTACCTGAGGATGAAGAGACTGATTTGAAAGGATATATAATAAGAATAATTGCAGAATTTTTGGAGGAAGATCCTGGAGGAACTAGAAGCATGTATGACTATATGTATAGAGTGAACTCACTATATGCCAAGAAAAATAATCTACCAAGAGATGTGGTTATAAGATATATGACAAAAGAAATGGTGGGAAAAATCTTGAATAAAAATTTTGAAAAGACATTGATAGTGGGAGGCAGCAGAGTAAGAATCGTGAAAGAATTGCCAAGACAAATGATAAATGACAGAAAAGCATACAAAAAATTGACAGAAAAGCTACGTGACAATGAAATGAGGTATAGATGGATAATACCTGAAGGTCTGAGCTTTGAGCTGAAAGGAAAAAGGATTACAATTTCAAGCACACAGGAACTGCGTGGATTTTATGAAGAACATAAAGAATTTGCACCATGATGGATTACAAATTATTATCTTGGAATGTAAATGGACTAAATTCACCACAAAAAAGAAAGGCAACGTTTCATTGGATTAAAAAGCAAAATTATAATCTAGTTTGTTTACAAGAAGTACATATCAAACAAAATGATTACAATATAATCAAACAAAATGATTACAATTTTTAATGTGATAAATAACTGGGACTAGAATTTTATTCATTGGCTGAACAAAAGAAAAGGGGAGTGATTTTCTATATTAAACAAGAATTAGAGCCGAAATCAGTGTTTAAAGATAAAGATGGAAGATTTGTAGCAGTAGAAATGATATTAAAGGGGGAAAAAAACCATTGTTATTGGGATTGTATGCACCAAATGGAGTAAAGGATGCTTTTTTAAAAGACATTATACAACAATTTGATGAACTGACTTACGACCAAGTTTTGATAATGGGGGACTTTAATGGAACAATTAAGAACACACTGAATAGGTCTGGGGGGAAAAAATAATAAGGAAGGAAAATTGCCAAAGTCTTTTTTTGAATTGGTCAAACAAGAAAATTTGGAGAATATATGGAGGAAATTTAATCCTGAAGTGCAGGACTATACCCTTTTTTCAGCAAGACATAAAACTTTTTCCAGAATTGACATGTTGTGGGGCACTAAAGACTTAGGCCTTATAACAAAAAAAATAGAGATTTTACCTAAAATTGGGGCTCACCATAACCCAATAATGTGGATTACAAAATTGTCTAGGAAGTTGAGAAGATGGAGATTGAATGAAGATTTACTACAGAATAAAGAAATAGTGACATCTCTAGAAAATGAAACTAAAGCTTTCTTCCAAATAAGCAATAAAGAGGATATAGAATTTCAGACGGTCTGGGATGCTTATAAAGCAGTAATGAGAGGAATATTGATTACATTGAATAACAAAAATAAGAGGGCAAAAGAAAAACAGATGTTGAACATTCAAAATGAAATAAAGAAAAAAGAAGGGGAACTGAGAAAAAGGCCAGGGAAAAAGAAAATTATAAGGGAGATTACAATATTAGAAACGCAAATGAGACATTTGTTAAATAAAAAACTGGAATGGGATCTGAAAAGATTGCAGCAGAAATCTTTTGAGTGAGCAAACAAACCTGGAAAATATTTGGCCTGGCAACTGAAGAAAAAGAGAGAAAGTAAAATTATTAATAAAATTGTGGTGGATGGAAAAGAGGTGGTAGATCAAGAAGGAATAAAAAGAGAATTCTTCAAGTATTATGCCAAGTTATTTAAAGGTGTTAAAATAAGGAAAGAAAAGATGGATGAGCACCCTTAGCAGAAAATATGCAAAAAGTTTTGTACGATCCAATTGAAAAAATAGAAATTGAAGCAGCAATTAATGCAATGAAAAATGGAAAAGCACCTGGGCCAGATGGATATACAGCTAAATTTTTTAAAACCCTCAATGAGAAATTAATCCCGAAACTTCAGAAATTGATGAATATGATTAGGAACAAATGGGAAAATACCAAATACATGGAAGGAAGCTGTTAATTCATTGATTCCAAAGGAAGATAGAGATGTTACGAATGTAAAAAAATTATAGACCAATTTTATTATTAAATAATGACTATAAAATATATACAAGAATCTTGGCAGAACCGTTTAAACAATATTTGATAAACTTTATAAAGGAAGATCAAGCGGGGTTTCTTCCCAAAAGGCAAATAAGAGACAATATCAGAATTGTTGTAAATATTGTAGAATATTATGAAAGATATCCAGAAAAGGAAGTAGCATTATTCTTTGCGGACGCAGAGAAAGCATTTGACAATTTAAATTGGGATTTTATGTTTGCAGTAATGGAGAAAATGGAACTGGGAGAAAGCTTTATAAGAATGATAAAAGCAATATATAGAAGAAGATATTGAAGATATTGGATTTATATCCCGCCCTCCACTCCGAAGAGTCTCAGAGCGGCTCACAATCTCCTTTACCTTCCTCCCCCACAACAGACACCCTGTGAGGTGGGTGGGGCTGGAGAGGGCTCTCACAGCAGCTGCTCTTTCAAGGACAACCTCTGCCAGAGCTATGGCTGACCCAAGGCCATGCTAGCAGGTGCAAGTGGAGGAGTGGGGAATCAAACCCGGTTCTCCCAGATAAGAGTCCGCACACTTAACCACTACACCAAACTTGCTCTCCATATACTGAACAATATGCAAGGCTATGTATAAATGCTGATCTTACAGAAGACATGATAATTAGTAAAGGTACAAGACAAGGTTGTCCACTTTCCCCACTGTTGTTTATAATGACTCTTGAAATATTACTGATGCAAATTCAAGAAGATAAAGAAATAGAAGGATTAAAAGTAAAAGGATTTACTTACAAATACAGAGCATTTGCAGATGATATAATGTTTATAAATGAAAACCCCATACAAGTCACACCTTTGTTGTTAGCCAAAAAACAAGAATATGGGGAGTTGGCGGGACTTTGTATGAATAAAGAAAAATCAAAATTTCTATGTAAAAATATGCAAATAAATAAGCAACAAGAATTGCAGAGACTAACGGGCTGTGAAGTTACCGTATTTTTCGGACCATAAGATGCACCTCCCCCCCCAAAAAAAGTGTGTGGGGGGGAACGTGTGTGCTTCTTATGGACCGAAGGGACGATAGGACGTACCTTCCTCCGGTGGGGGGGGATCCGCTGCCTCCGCCTCCGATCTCGGCACTTCCCACGCGCCTGCCTGCCTGGCTCCAGCTCTGCTTCCAGCAAGCGCTGGGATCGCTCCACGCTGCCCCCACTGCAGCTCCTCTGCCTTGTTGTTGGGCCTCCAGAGGAACTGGCTGGCCACTGTGTGAGACAGGATGCTGTACTAGATGGACTCTCATTGGTCTAATCCAGCAGGGCTCTTATGATGTTCTTCTCAGGTTAAGGCCTCATCCTCTCTGCCCTGTTGTTGTCCCTCCAGAGGAACTCACTGTCCGTTGTGTGAGACAGGATGCTGGACTAGATGGACTCTCACTGGTCTTATCCAGCAGGGCTCTTCTGATGTTCTTCTCAGGGGAAGGCCTCATCCTCTCTGCCCTGTTGTTGTCCCTCCAGAGGAACTCACTGTCCGTTGTATGAGACAGGATGCTGGACTAGATGGACTCTCACTGGTCTTATCCAGCAGGGCTCTTCTGATGTTCTTCTCAGGGGAAGGCCTCAGCCTCTTGTGCCCTGTTGTTGGCCCTCCAGGGGAACTCATTGGCCACTGCGTGAGACAGGATGCTGGATTGGATGGACCCTCCCAGGTCTGATCCAGCAGGCCTCTTACGTTCTTATGAGGGATCACTGAGGGAATGCCAAGTCAAAGAACAAAACTCTTCACTCGCTGATGGAAGATGGCAACCAAGGGGGACAGAGGAAACTCCTTGCAGAAAGCGTTCCAAAGTTAGCTGATATGAAATGGGTTGCTAGACACATACAGAGAGATTGACAGGAGACTCCGGAGCGGATTTGCATGTCTATGAAGAAGCAATAACAGTGGTGAGGAAAGCATCCATCTCTGCTTTCGTTGCTTCAACTGGATTTCATCCATCAGTGTTTTTCAACATGGCCTGGGATTTCATAGCCCTCTTTCCTGCATGCATCAGGAGGAACAGCATGGTGTTTCTCCTCCTGAACTGAACTAAGCAGATGGCCTACTACAATCCAAAGCCATCCAGTTAGATAGAATAGTTTAGACACTCTTTTCTCTCTGCTACACTTTTATGTTATGTTTAGTTTAATAAATCCGCCAGTATTGGTTTCTTAACTTAAAGCAAAAGCTCTCTGTGTGGTTCATGAGATAGTGTGGTAACCATTAGACTAGGCCATGCTGCTGTGCTTTAGCTCAGAAGGAGCTAGGGTTGCCATGTCCAATTCAAGAAATATCTGGGGAATTTGGAGATGAAGCCAGGAGACTGTGGGGGTACAGCGAGGAGACACTGAGGGTGGAGCTAGGATCAAGGGAGTGACAAGCATAATTGAACTCCAAAGGGAGTTCTGGCCATCACATTTAAAGGGACTCCATGCCATATAAACGTTTTCCTTCCATCGAAAATAAAGGATGGGGCACTTTCATTTTGGGGCCCATAGAATTAGACCCCCTGGTCCAATCTTTTTGAAACTTGGAGGGTGTTTTGAGGAGAGATTGCGGATGCTACGCTGAAACTGTGGTGCCTCTCTCTCAAAAAGCCAGCCCCTCCAGAGCCCCAGATACCTGCAGGTCAATTCTCCATTAGTCCCTATGGCAGGGGTGGCCAAAGGTAGCTCTCCAGATGTTTTTTTGCCTACAACTCCCATCAGCCCCAGCCAGCATGGCCAATGGCTGGGGCTGATGGGAGTTGTAGGCAAAAAACATCTGGAGAGCTGCTGTTGGCCACCCCTGCCCTATGGGAATTGGTTTCCATAGGGTATAATGGAGCGTCCAGCAGACATTTCCCTCCCCCCTTCTGCTTTCTGATGATCCTGAAGCGGGGGAAGGGCCTCCAAACTGGGGATTCCCCTGCCCCCCACCTTGGGGTTTGGCAACTCTATCTTGCCTTGAGAACCCTATGAGGCTTGCAGAGGCCAACCGTGCCATGACAGCACTTTCCACCCCACAGAATGCCGCTGCCCACCTGCCCTTGGGAGATGGGGGGTCTCATGGCTCCTTCCAATGGATTCTGCCTCAGCTGCGCCTCTCAAGGTCCCAGTCTTCAATTCTAAATGACTTCATAGTACATGTGGAGGGCTTTTGGCCTCACCCAGCGAGGCAATTCTTCTTTAGATACTGACCAAGAGAGAGATCTTGGGGTCGTGGTAGAGAACTCACTGAAAATGTCGAGACAGTGTGCAGCCGCAATAAAAAAGGCCAATGCCATGCTGGGAATTATTAGGGAGGGAACTGAAAACAAATCAGCCAGCATCTTAATCTGCCTCATCTGCCACGTTGACGCCCACTCACCCAGCCTCAACAGATCCCTTTGGAGTGCCTCACAATCCTCTCTGGTTCTCACCACCCTGAACAATTTAGTGTCATCTGCAAACTTGGCCACTTCACTGCTTACTCCCAACTCCAGATCATTAATGAACAAGTTAAGCATGGGACCCAGCACTAAGTTCCTGAAGCCAAAAACCTTTCACCACCAGTAGATAAACAAGACAATGCTCACAGGCTTGCAAACTTCACTAGCTGAACAAAGTGGGTTGACTACATGATTTCCTGGATACAATCAGCGAGAACCAGTGCCTTGGGAAGTACTTGGAGTGATTTCTGTAGTGAATAAATGTGAGCACAGGTTCCGTGATAAGTCAGGTGGCCAGAAGAAGAATTGTTTATTCATCAAAACACGATTGCATCCAGGAAATTATGTCGCCGATTCCCTTTCAAGAATAACATCCTTCCATCATTCAAGCAGCGTCTTAATTGTGTCTCCTTCTGAGTCAGCGTTCATCTAACAGTAAGCAGGAAGTGCAGTGCTCATGTGGATGCCAAAGACTTTTGTTTTCTTATGCGGTATAAATCATTTGTGTTTGAGTTGTGTTAAATAGAGTTGTGGAATGTAAAGAAGTGATAAATAAGTGGAATTCAACCGAGTGCATAATTTGAGTATACAGTTTCTGTAAGTGTTTTTCTCAATCTAGAACGTTGTTCCATTGTTTGTTTGGATTATCTGAATTAAGCAGATCACGAGGAAGAGGGCAGGAAGGGTCGCATCTTACAATCCCAGGGAAATGCTGATGGCCACTTTGGGGACAGTCAGCAATTTTTCTCCAGGCCACTTTGGCCAGGGATCCTGGAGGCTTTTGCCATCTTCTGGGCATTGAGCAAGGTTCGCTGGGGGTGTGGGGATGGAGGTATTTGTGAAGTTCCTGCATTGTGTTGGGGTTGGACTAGATGACCCTGGAGGTCCCTTCCAATTCTATGATTCTAAGTCGGTTGAAATGGGAAGACTCTCCATTGTTGTTGTTCAGTCACACAGTCGAGTCCGACTCTTTGCAACCCCATGGACCAAGTCACGCCAGGCCTTCCTATCTCCCACCATCCTCCGAAGTCTGCTCAAATTCATGTTAGTTACATCAGTAATGCTGTCCAGCCATCTCATCTTTTGCTGTCTCCTTCTTCTTTTGCCTTCTGTCTTTCACAACATCAGGATCTTCTCCAGGGAGTGCTCCCTTCTTATTCAGTGGCCAAAATATTTGAGCTTCAGCATCTGACCTTCCAGGGAACAGTCAGGGTTGATTTCCCTTAGGACTGACTGATTTGATCTTCTTGCAGTCCAAGGGACTCTCAAGAGTCTTCTCAAGCACCACAGCTCGAAAGCATCTATTCTTCTGCGCCCGACCTTCCTTATGGTCCAACTCTCACAGCCATACATTACTACTGGGAATCCCATCGCTTTGACTATGCAGACTTTTGTTGGCAGGGTGATATCTCTACTTTTTATTATACTGTCCATATCCTTGACCAAATAGACTGTCCATATCCTTGACTAATCGTGTCTCCAACCTTTGCGGAGCTTCTAATGCAGCACCCACATCAGTCAGCAATTCGGGAGGGCTCTGGAGTGACATTAGTATTCTCTGATTATGCCAACGTAACCCAATTCTTGGGATCGGGCAGTTGCTATCTAATATATACCGGTTGCATTTCCCTTCTGAATACATCAAGAAGGGGGGCTCCATTTAAAATGAAATCAAAGCTGAATTTGTCTGGGATTCAACTCCCCAAACTGATTTAGCGAGATGTTGGAAGGCCTCATAAATATTGACGTGTTCCTTTTCCCTCCCCGCCCCCCCGCCCCCACCCCTTATCAAGGACTCACAATCCAACTTTCTGCTTTGTGCGTAGCTCGAGAATGCCTCCATGTGTTTTGAGGCAGAGAACAGCCGAACAGTTATGCAGGAAACCACCCCCTGTGCACCGCCTTCTCCAATTGCTTTGACATACGGAAACTTTTAATTACCGTGTTGGAGTGCATTGCTGAACATTACTCCCGAAATACTCACGAAGCCATTTTGTGGTGATGAAAAATTAAAGGCTTGGGGCATGCACGGCTTCTGCCGTACCTCGCTCGGTGGGCACGAGAGACTCTCCGGTTCCACCCAGGTGCCCTCTTCCAAAGGAAGCGTTTTGGTGGGACGTGAAAGAATGCCACCGTCTGAAATTGTGAGGCGGCTCCTTGAACTGTTTCTCTTCGCTTGATAGATTTTTCTACCCAGGAAGACGCAAATTAAATTAACCCAGAGGACACAAAGAACAGCAATGCTAATTGCCGCAGGAAAAAAAGTGGAGAGTAGGGAGGCGAAAGGAAGAACTGAGTTGGTTTTGGAACTTAATTGTGTTTTCTTTGGCAGGGGCCTCGAGGGTGTAAAATACAGCAATTAATAAAGCTGAGAATGAAGGCTTCTTCTTCTTCTTCTTCTTCTTCTTCCCAACACTTTGTTCATGAACAGGGACAGTAGAAGAAGGGGGGAGCTCTGTCTCTGCAAATCCTCATTTTGCCCCCACATGCTCCTTGTAAATGCCCCCTATGTCATGTTCTCCATGTTCTTCGTCAACACTCCCTAGTAAGCAAAAACAGGGGTGGAATTCTAGCAGGAGCTCCTTTGGATATTAGGCCACACACCCCTGATGTAGCCCTGATGTAAGCTCCAAGAGCTTACAATAGACCCTATAAGATAAGCCCTGTAAGCTCTTGGAGGACTGGCTACATCAGGGGCTAGAATTCCACCCCTGAGCAAAAGACATGGCTGGCAAGCAGGTCTTGCTGAAATTGGAATCAATGACTCCCGTCCATTCGTTACATATTTTAAAAAGCTAAAGCGCCAAAATCTAGCGATCGTCTCCCTGCTCCATAAGAAGATGATGAAGATGATGATATTGGATTTATATCCCGCCCTCCACTCCGAAGAGTCTCAGAGCGGCTCACAATCTCCTTTCCCTTCCTCCCCCACAACAGACACCCTGTGAGGTGGGTGGGGCTGGAGAGGGCTCTCACAGCAGCTGCCCTTTCAAGGACAACTTCTGCCGGAGCTATGGCTGACCCAAGGCCATGCTAGCAGGTGCAAGTGGAGGAGTGGGGAATCAAACCCGGTTCTCCCAGATAAGAGTCCACGCACCTAACCACTACACCAAACTGGCTCTCCATAAGTGATTCAAGCCCCCTTAACCCAGCAGATGTGAAACTGTGAGCGTCCCTGTGAACTAGAACTGTGGCCTTGGAGGCACTTCCTGGCTAGCTCTCAGGATGGAAAGGATACATGATACGTTGCAGACACAACAGGCCAGTGTGTGAAAGTAAAGAGAGAAAGTAAAGAGAGAGCAGTCAAGCAGGACCCCCAAAGGTTACTACAGGTTAAGTACAAGCGTAACTCTTCTTACAGCTTATGGCAAGAGGCGCTCTTGACGTCCAAACCTCTTAGAACCAAAATTAAGAACATAAGAGAAGCCATGTTGGATCAGGCCAAAGGCCCATCCAGTCCGACACTCTGTGTCACACAGTGGCCAAAAAAACCAAGTGCCATCAGGAGGTCCACCAATGGGGCCAGGACACTAGAAACCTTCCCACTGTGCCCCCCCCCCCAAGCACCAAGAATTCAGAGCATCGCTGCTCCAAACAGAGAGTTTCAGCAATTTTTGTTGCTCAGTTGCACAGTCGAGACTGACTCTTTGCGACCCCATGGGCCAAGTCATTCCAGGCCCTCCTGTCTTCCATCATCCTCCGAAGTCTGCTCAAATTCATGTTAGTCACATCAATATCACTGTCCAGCCATGTCATCTTTTGCCGTCCCCTTCTTTTGCTTCTGTCTTTCCCAGCATCAGGGTCTTCTCCAGGGAGTGCTCCCTTCTCATTGGGTGGCCAAAGTATGTGAGCTTCAGCTTCAGCATCTGACCTTCCAGGGAACAGTCTGGGTTGATTTCCCTTACGACTGACTGATTTGATCTTCTTGCAGTCCAAGGGACTCTCATGATTGTTCTCCAGCACCACAGCTCAAAAGTGTCTATTCTTCTGCACTCATCCTTCTTTATGGCCAACTCTCACAGCCCTACAATACGTTCCAACAATATGCTATGGCTAATAGTCAGTGATAGACCTCTGCTCCATATGTTTATCCAGCCTCTCTTGAAGCTGTCTATGCTTGTAGCTGCCACTACCTCCTGTGGCAGTGAATTCCATGTGTTAATCACTCTTCTCCTTCTCCTCCTTCCAGTTTGGTGTAGTGGTTAAGTACACAGACTCTTATCTTGATTTCCACTTGCAGCTGCTGGAATGGCCTTGGGTCAGTCATAGCTCTTGCAGAGGTTGTCCTTGAAAGGGCAGCTGCTGGGAGAGCTCTCAGCCCCACCAACTTCACAGGGTGTCTGTTGTGGGGGAAGAAGATAAAGGAGATTGTAAGCCACTCTGCGACTCTTCAGAGTGGAGGGCGGGATATAAATCCAATATCTTCATCTACCTCACAGGGTGTCTGTTGTGGGGGAGGAAGGGAAAGGAGATTGTGAGCTGCTCTGAGACTCTGATTCAGAGAAAAGGGTGGGGTATAAATCTACAGTAGTCTTCTCTTCTTCTTCTTCTTCATGTGTACAACATATCTGGAAGTTTGTATTGTGGAAATCTGATGTGCTGGAAGTGAAGCCAGAGTCTGCCCAGACTGGCTTGATCTCATCAGATCTCGGACGCTAAGCAGTGTTGACTCTTTAGCATTTGGATGGGAAACCACCAAGGAAGTCCAAGGTCGTGGCACTGAAGCAACTCTGAAGACTCTTGCCTTGAAAACCCTACAGGGCCACCATAACTTGGCTGTGGCTTGACAGAACTTTCCTCCACCACTGAAAACCTGAGACTTTTAATGTGCTAATGGGGTTATTTAAAGCAATCGCGATGAGGATGCTGACTGAGCCAGGCAGCTGTCTTCTGACTCCAAGCCATCTCTTGAAGCTTCCAGAAATGCATCTGGTTGGCTTTTCCACAGCCTCCCACTATAGATGAGGCACATTTAGCTTGTTTCAGGTCCATGTAGCTCAGCGCCATTAAGAAGCAGCTGCGTATTGACAAGCAACCAAATAAATCCAGGAAGCGCCCTCCTGAGTTGCCCATCTGACGCAGCTGAATTGGAAAGCTAATGACCCTCGCCATATACTTTGGGTAAAATATGGCTTTCTCTCTTTCGGCGTGCTGAGTAGGCTTTGCAGAGGGATGGCAAACGCAACGGTGTCTGCCCTGTCTCTTTGCCGCTTGACCTGTTGCACGTGATGCACGCTTTCAAACCACAGAGAAGACGTCTCGGGGGGGGGGAGCGGTTCAATGCAAAGCAAGCAAGGATGAGCTCATCACACTGTGGCACGAAGTCCAAAGAAGGCACCACTTACTAGGCCAGAGGAAGCCAGGGCTCCAGAACAGGGCAGCTGCAGTGGGGCAAGGCAAGTCCAGGGTTAAGAGAGCAACAAGACTCTTAGAAGGTGGGTGAAGGGGGAGGAGGAAGAGAAGAAGAAAGAAGAAGAGGAGGAGGAGGGGGAGAAGGAAGAAGAAGAGGAGGAGGAGGGGGGGGAGAAGTTGGATTCATACCCTGCTCTTCATTCAGAGTCTCAGAGCAGCTTACAATCTCCTTCCCTTCCTCTCCCAACAACAGACACCATCTGAAGTAGGTGGGGCTTAGAGGGCTCTCAGAGAGCTGCTCTTGAGAGAGCAGCTCTGTGAGAACTGTGACTAACCCAAGGTCACTCCAGCAGCTGCACGTGGTGGAGCAGAGACTCAAACCCAGTTTTCCCAGATTAGAGTTCACAGTTCTTAACCACTATGCCCAACGGGGTGGGAGTGATGGAGCGGGGCTTGACCAACATGGGCAAAGTTCCAAGGATAAAAAGGTCATGTGAGAAGATACAAGGGAGAGCAGGGATGCAAGCAGGCTCATTGCCATGGGGGGGCCTGTGGGGGCATCTGAGAATCGACCAGCCTGCAGTGGATGGGAAAGGGTGCCCCTGACTTTTTAAAAAGCACCCCAACTTTTAAAATCCTGGTTACCCCCCTTGATGCAAGTGGGCTGGGTGAGACTGAAAGAGTGCAAAGAAGAGACAACGAGAAATCGAACGGAGGATCTGGGTCCTGAAATAAGAAAAAGCTACCTAAGTGGGACAGGCCTGGTGGTACTGCCCCAAGTTTTAGAGGCACAGTTCAGCCCCCTGATGTTTGAGGAGCATAAACAAGTGGGTGAAGGGAATTGTGCTCATGAGGAAGCCTGTGTGGACTTGGCTGCATCCAATCAAGAGGAAATAAAGGAACTGCACTGCTTCTTGGTGGGAAGTACTCCTTCACCCAAAGAATGTGGAATAATAGCCACTGATGGACCTCGGCTCCAGATGTTGATCCAATCCCCTCTGAAGCCATCTATGCTTGTAGCTGCCACCACCTCCTGTGGCAGTGAATCCCATGTGTTGATCACCTTTTGGGTAAGAACATAAGAACATAGGAGAAGCCATGTTGGATGAGGCCAGTGACCCATCCAGTCCAACACTCTGTGTCACACAGTGGCAAAAACAAAACAAAACAAAACTAGGCACCATCAGGAGGTCCATCAGTGGGGCCGGGACACTAGAACCCATCCCACCGTGCCCTCCCAAGCACCAAGAATACAGAGCATCACTGCTCCAGATAGAGTGTCCTATTTATACTTTATGGCTAATAGCCACTGATGGACCTCCTCTCCATATGTCTATCAAATTCCTTCTTGAAGCTGGCTATGCTTGTAGCTGTCACCACCTCTTGTGACAGTGAATTCCATGTGTTATTCACCCTTTGGGTAAAGAAGTACTTCCTTTTATCAGTTCTAACCCGACTGCTTAGCAATTTCATTGAGTGTCCACGAGTTCTCGTCTTGTGAGAAGGGAGAAAAGTACTTATTTCTCTGCCTTCTCTACCCCATGCATAACCTTGTAAACCTTGATCATGTCACCCCGCAGTCGATGTTTCTCCAAGCTAAAGAGCCTCAACCGTTTTAACCTTTCTCCATAGGGGAAGTGTTCCAACCCTTTAATCATTCTAGCACTTAATGAGTCATGTCTTGCCAGTAAAGTTGTGGAAGGACTCAGCGGTCATTTTGTACAAAAATAGGTGGTGGAGCTTATCCAGGGATTGTTATGCAGCTGCAATACTATTCAATGGACAAGGAGGTGGAACTCCCAGAAGGAGGAGGAGGAACGCTCAGAAAGGTTCAGGAGCTGTAAGTGTCGGAGCGGGAGTAGCAGAGTGAGGGAGATGACTTGCCCGACACAGGGCTTCAGGAAAGAAAATCAGGCAGACACGTGCAACTAGTGCCAAAAGGTGTATTAACATATATACACGACAAGTGCTCTCTTGTGCAGTCTATACAATATCACCTCCACGGACAAAGTGCTTCGCCTAACCACCATCTCACAGGGAGAGACCTGTGTGATGCACACACAGATCATATATAGTCCAAGCAGCCAATCCTGGCCGTGCTGACTCAGCAGATTGCATCACTTGGCTTCTGCCGGCTCAAGCCGGTCTGCTGATCAGGTCACTGTGACCTAGCCTGGTAGCTAGATCACCAGCTGTCATACTGTAGCTGTCAGACTGGGTTTATGTAGATTCTTGCTCCAACACACCTCCTAATCTATTTAAACCCAGTGCACCAAAACACTTTACACAGTTTACATACATGTCCACCAGCAACATTACAGTTCATATTTACGTAGCTCGGAACCCTTTCCGGAATTCGTTCAGGAACTCATCATGATTGTAAAACACATCATCGTGTTCCTGTTCAGCCAGCTCTTTCAGACGCTTGGCTTCAGCCTCCTTCTCCCTTGCCTCGCACTCTGCCACCCAGGCTTTCCATTTCTTAGCCTTTTCTTTTAACATTTCCTCTAATCCGGGTGGGTCTGGATTGACAGTCAGAGTGACATAGGGACACTTGTACCTAGCGGGACGTTGGCCTTTGGTGGACCTGGCAGACACCCGTGGCCCTGTGCTTGGACCAGCTTTGTCTTCTTCGGGTTGCTCTGTTCCCACCTCCTGGGCTGGTTGCTCTGCCCCTGTAATTGGGTGTTGAACCTCCTGACTCTCACACTTTACCTCCAGTTCCTGCATTTGAGGCTCTGCCTCCTGACTCTGCTCGTCAGGCTCTGTGCCAGCATTCGGCTCACCTTCTCCAGCCCCACTGGGTGCCACCTCCTGGGCTGGAGTTCTGGGCTGCGCTCCAACATCGTTATCGCTACTTGGCAGCAGGACAAATTGTTTCTGCAAGGAGTGCAACCTTGGCCAGCTGCTTTCTTCATTGAACTGGGCACTCTTACTAAGTGTTATCTTGCATTTGCTATTGCAGAAACGATAACACCTGGCCCTTGGCTTGTAGCCCAGAAAAATTAGGCTCTCTGCCCGGACATCCCCCTCCCCGCTACTCGTGGAGTGGATGCCAACCCGAGCCCGTGACCCAAAGACTTTTAAAGAACTCAAATCTGGGGTCTTGTTCAACAGTAACCTGTAAGGCACATTTTTCACAGTATTACACCAAACCCTATTTTGCAAAAAAACAGCTGCATGTATGGTTTCTGCCCAATAGGTCATTGGCAGTTGTGCATCCTCTAACATGCAATACATCACATTCTGCAATACAGCCCCATGCCCATTTTCTCGGGGCGTTGCCGGGTTCGTCAGACGGTGGGCGATGCCCTTGTTCTCCAGCCAACGTTTCATCTGGTTAGATAAGAATTCCCCCCCTCTGTCGGTTTGTACAGCTAGGAGATTAACCCCTAATTGTCTCTCCACTGCTTTGACCCACTTGGTGAATGTCTTATACACCTCAGACTTATGCACCATGGTGAAAACCCACGCGTACCTCGTGTGGTCGTCGGTGGCCACCAAGCAGTATCTCCTCCCCGACAGACTCTTTGGCAATGGGCCAATAACGTCTAAATGGACTAGTTCCAGGGCTCGTGTGCTTTCCCTTGAGCTTTCTTTAGCAACAGCACACGCCTTGCTTTTGGTCTTCTTGCAGACCTGGCAATCCAAGTAACATTTGCAAGGATTTACTTTCAAACTAGGCACAAGCTCCAGGGTTTTCTTTAACGCCCTAAATCCGCAGTGCCCAAGTCTCCTATGGAGCAAATGTATACAATTATTGTGCACAGGCTCATTCGACACCTGAGCCACCTGGGCACAATCACTCTGGACCACATACAGTTTACCTTCCCTCTTTCCTGTCACAAGCAACTTTCCCCCACCTCCCAGGATTTTGCAGCAGGTTTTCTCAAATCTCACCTGGTATCCCTGGTCAAACAGTGTGCTAACACTCAACAGGTTAGACTGCAGTGAGGGTACATACAACACATTTTGCAACATACATTTCAGTGCAGGAAATTCCACATTGCCTGAGCAAACAGAATTGGCAGTGGTCCCATCAGCCAATCTCACATACTTATGCTCAGGACTGTCAATGTTTTTCAACAACTCCTTCTCGCAGCAGAGATGGCTCGTTGCCCCGGAGTCTAAAATCCAAGCAGACCCTGTGCTCTCTACTGCAGACGTGACCAGCCGGGTTGCTTCCTCACACGGGCTGGCGGTCCTCCGCTCTCGCCGCACACGCCCCCGCCTCTTCTCCCTCTCAGGGCAAGCTCGGAGCAGGTGCTGCGACGACCCGCATCCATAGCAGCGACGGACTGCAAACGCAGTCGGCTCCACTTCCTCCACCTTCGGACGCCTGCCAGCAGCAAAAGCTGGCTCGTTCTTGGCTGTCTTCCCGGACACACCGATAACAGCACGCTGCCTGGCCGACACCCCCGGACAGCTCACGGCCGCAATTCTCTCTTGGAAGTCAAGCAGGTGGGCACAGACGTATTCCATGGTCAGGGTCGCTACGTCCACCGTCTCCAGAGAAGTTATCAGGGGAGTGTACTCAGGTGGCAACGACGACAGCAAAATGTACACTCTGTCGTCTGGAGCTACAGTCTTGCCTCTTGCCTCCAGCTCAACGAAACAGTCCGTTAGCCGTTTGATGTGATCTTTCACACACCCTCCAGCCGGCATAACGGTGCGGAACATCCTCCTTGTCAAGGCCATGAGGGAACCAGCAGTGGTGCTAACATGCACCGCACTCAACGCGTCCCAGGCAGCCTTGGGAGTGTCCTTCCCTCGCACATAAACCAGCTGGTCATCTCCTATAGATAGCACTATGTTGGCCAGTGCCTTATCCGATAACACAGTCTCGGCAGGAGATAAGTCAGCAGGGGGGTTACTCACGAACAGCCATTGCCCTTCACGCTTGAGGTAGTGTTGCATTCTCAGGCTCCACACCGCGTAGTTGGCTGAGGTGAGCTTCTCAACGGCTACTCCAAGCTGTTGCTGAGCCATCGTGCCGACTCCTCCTCACAGCTGGCTGCCGACGTCCCTCTGGCTCTCAAACAGAGAACGGTGGTGCTTCTGTGTCCTTCACCGGCGTTCCTCGCCTCCGGCTCTTTCCAAACTCACAGTCAGCTCAACTCTCAACTCTCTCCTCCGCGCAGCGGAACCGCCCTGGGCCCATAACCCTGTCGGAGCGGGAGTAGCAGAGTGAGGGAGATGACTTGCCCGACACAGGGCTTCAGGAAAGAAAATCAGGCAGACACGTGCAACTAGTGCCAAAAGGTGTATTAACATATATACACGACAAGTGCTCTCTTGTGCAGTCTATACAATATCACCTCCACGGACAAAGTGCTTCGCCTAACCACCATCTCACAGGGAGAGACCTGTGTGATGCACACACAGATCATATATAGTCCAAGCAGCCAATCCTGGCCGTGCTGACTCAGCAGATTGCATCACTTGGCTTCTGCCGGCTCAAGCCGGTCTGCTGATCAGGTCACTGTGACCTAGCCTGGTAGCTAGATCACCAGCTGTCATACTGTAGCTGTCAGACTGGGTTTATGTAGATTCTTGCTCCAACAGTAAGAACATAAGAGAAGCCATGTTGGATCAGGCCAATGGCCCATCCAGTCCAATATTCTGTGTCACACAGTGGCCAATATATGAGTGTGTGTGTGTGTGTGTGTGTATATATATATATATATATATATATATATACATACATACATACACATCACTGCTCCAGATAGAGTGTCCTATTTATACTTTATGGCTAATAGCCACTGATGGACCTCCTCTCCATATGTCTATCAAATTCCTTCTTGAAGCTGGCTATGTTTGTAGCCGCCACCACATCCTGTGGCAGTGAATTCCAATTGTTAATCATCCTTTGGGTGAAGAAGTACTTCCTTTTATCCGTTTTAACCTGACTGCTCAGCAATTTCATTGAATGCCCACGAGTTCTTATATTGTGAGAAAGGAAGAAAAGGACTTCTTTCTCTACTTTCTCCATCCCATGCATAATCTTGTCAACCTCTATCATGTCACCGTGCAGTCGACGTTTCTCCAAGCTAAAGAGTCCCAAGCGTTTTAACCTTTCTTCATAGGGAAAGTGTTCCAAACCTTTAATCATTCTAGTTGCCCTTTTCTGGACTTTTTCCAGTGCTATAATATCCTTTTTGAGGTGCGGTGACCAGAACTGCACACAGCATTCCAAATGAGACCGCACCATCGATTTATACAGGGGCATTATGATACTGGCTGATTTGTTTTCAATTCCCTTCCTAATAATTCCCAGCATGGCATTGCTCCTGTGAGCTCCTACTGAATCTGAGTGGCAGTGTTGTTGGGCTGTGCTTGGGACATCATTTGGCCTTGACCTGGCCATGGATGTGATATTATGTCTGTCAAGCTTCGATAGTCCCAATAATGATATTCATTTATTAAGGCCTAGAGATGCTTACAAGACAGGTAACTTAAAGAACTGAAGAATCAAACAACGTACAGGGATATATAATAGGGATTCATAACCGTTACTACTTTGTCAGGAACTTCTACCGTAAGGGTCAAATGTTACCATAATAAACAACGAAGGAGAAAGAAACGCATATGAAAGAGATACTAGAGCATTCCTTCTCGCACTCTTGAGACAAAACAATACTTTGTGAGAATCTAAACACTCCATGGCCAGATGCCTGTGGCTATTTTGTAGCAAATACCAAAGAGCAGCTTCTAAGGGAAAGATCTATGCAGGAGCTTGACAATGTCCAGGGGAAACTAGAAGGGATGTCATGTAACTCTAGAATCGGTGGGAAATTCAATGAAAAAACCCTAGAGTTTCCAGCCATCCCTAGAGCAAGGTGATGTCACTTCTGGATTTTCTCAGGAAGTGATGTCACTTGGTCTGAAATGCCAGGATTTTCTTCTTCTCTCACTTCCCAAAGGAGTGGCATCAGGAGGCTAAAGTGGGAGACCCGGCAACTCTCTCTTAAAGAGCTTTATTTTGTTTATTGAGAGCCCGTTTGGTGTAGCGGTGGAGTGTGCAGACTCTTCTCTGCGAGAATCGAGCTTGATTCCCCACTCCTCCAACTTGCAGCCGCTGGAATGGCCTTGGGTCAGCCATAGCTCTCGTAGGAGAGCTTGCCCTATCCGTGAAAGAGCAGCTTCTGGGAGAGCTCTCTCAGCCCCACCCACCTCACAGGGTGTCTGTTGTGTGTGTGTGGGGGGGGAGGTAAAGGAGATTGTGACCGCTCTGAGACTCTGAGATTCAGAGTATAAGGCGGGATATAAATCCAATGTCTTCTTCTTCTTTCACTCCACTTCTGCAGCCTAAAGAGCTATTCACTCAATGTCATTTCAGAAGAATTTCCAGCGTCGTGACCTAATGTGGGATGTGCTATCCCATCACAGGCGATAATTTCCGGTTGGCTTCCTGCAATATCTATGATGACAATTAGGCATTTAGCACTACAGATCAACTTTCCCTGTTCTCTGGAAAGGCAACCGTGTTACAAATAGTTACTTTCCTGTAGCATCTCTATACAAAAAAATTAGACCAAGGAATTAGACCAAGCCCCACAGACTGCTGGGTAAAGCTTCCCTATCCTCTCAAGACAGACAGAGGTGGAAATGTCATTAAGATCTGAATGCAAGTTTCACTTCCCTGACAGGCGTCCCAGATTCCACCAGGCTTCCCGCATTTAGACTTTGAAGGACTTTTTGCAAGAAGTATCACAGGAGTATTGCAAGAAGTATAATCAGCGAGTGAAGAAAATGTGGGATTCGCTGCCCAAGGATTCAGTGGTGGCCAGAGGCAAACACTGATGTGTGCTATAGATCAGGGGTGTCAAACATGCAGTTTGAGGGCCGAATCAGGCCCCTGGAGGGCTCCTATCAGGCCCCCTACAATCGGCTGTCATCTGCTTCCTTCTCCCTATATCTTGCTTCCTTTGCAAGGCTTGCTCAATTGCACAGGAGCTACAGAGCAAAACCTCAGTTTCTCCATTGGCTGGGGCTCCTCCCTTGGGGAGAAGGGGGGAGGGAGAGCTTGCTTTGCCAGGCTCCCTCAATTGCACAGCAGAGTTACTGAGCCAAGCCTCTCTACCTTCTATTGGCTGAGGCTCCCCCCCCAGTCCACTGGGGAAGTAAGAAAAGAGCCAGAACTTCCTTTGCCCAGTTCCCTGGATCCCATGGGAGAAATACAAAGAGAGCATATTTAAGAACAATTAATGCTAACGTTTTAAGCATGCTTTAATTTTTTAAATATATATATATATATTTGTGTTGGTCTGTGTTCTTTATAAAATGTATATCTCCGCTACCTAATCTTAAATAGGTACACACATGGCCCGGCCTGACATGGCTTGGCCCAACCCAACGTGGCCCGGCCCGACAAGGTCTCATTTATGTCAGATCCGGCCCTCATAACAAATTAGTTTGACACCCCTGCTAAATGAAATAACACATGCAAGGGAGTTGGCCACAGTAGACGGAGCAGGGCAAGGGAGGTCAATGTGAATGGCTTTCTGCCCTCTCAGCCTGGCACAGCATCTCCATTTTACAGGCCAGAATTGCATTAAGTCCCACCGGACTCAACATTGTTTCACACAGGGCTCTTTTGTAGGAAAAGCCCAGCAGGAACTCATCTGCATATTAGGCCCTGATGCCAAGCCAGCCGGAACTGCATTCCTGTGTGTTCCTGCTGAAAAAAAGGCCCGAGTGGTCTAGATGACTACAGTCAAGACAGTAGGAACCAGGTTTTTTTCTTTTTTTAAAAAGCAGGAATGCATAGGAACACAGTTCCAGCTGGCTTGGCACCAGGGGGTGTGGCCTAATATGCAAATGAGTCCCTGATGGGCTTTTTCTGATTGCCAGTTTGGTGTAGTGGTTAAGTGCGCGGACTCTTACCTGGGAGAACCGGGTTTGATTCCCCACTCCTCCACTTGCACCTGCTGAGATGGTCTGTGGTCAGCCATAGCTTTTGTAGAAGCTGTCCTTGAAAGGGCAGCTGCTATAAAAGCACTCTTAGCCCCACCTACCTCACAGGGTGTTTGTTATGGCGGGGGGGGGGGGAGATAGAGGAGATTGTGACCGCTCTGAGATTCAGAGTATAGGGCAGGATATGAATCCAAAAAAAATCTTCTTCCTACAAAAGAGCCCTGTGTGGAACAATGCTGACACCAGGGGTGTGGCCTAATATGCAAATGAGTCCCTGCTGGGTTTTTCCCACAAAAAAGCCCTGGTAGGAACAACTTATGGTGATCCCCCCGCTCCTGGGGTTTTCAAGGCAAGAGATGAGCAGAGGTGGGTTGCCATTGCTTTCCTCTGCATAGCAACTCCACCAAGGAGACTGTAAGCCACCCTGAGACTCTGATTCAGAGAGAAGGGCAGGGTATAAATCTACAGTCTTCTTCTTCCGGTTTTCCTTGGTTGGTGTTGCTAGGTCCTTCATGGCAAATGGAGGGGGTTGAGGGGGTTTACCAGTGGGGGGAAGTGAGGCTCAGGCTACGCCGCCGTCGACACGGCAATGTCACTTCTGATGTGCGCTGGAAGTGACATCATCAAGCCAGGATTTCCCAGCAATGCTCTGACATTTTGGGCAAAAAAACCCACCAAAACAAAACTCTATGGTAAAAATGCCTTCTACCAATGTGGTCGCCGCACCTCAAAAAGGATGTTATAGCATTGGAAAAAGTCCAGAAAAGGGCAACTAGAATGATTAAAGGGTTGGAACCCTTTCCCTATGAAGAAAGGTTAAAATGCTTGGGGCTCTTTAGCTTGGAGAAACGTCGACTGCGGGGTGACATGATAAGAGGTTGACAAGATTATGCATGGGATGGAAAAAGTAGAGATAGAAGTCCTTTTCTCCCTTTCTCACAATACAAGAACTCGTGGGCATTCGATGAAATTGCTGAGCAGTCGGGTTAGAACGGATAAAAGGAAGTCCTTCTTCACCCAAAGGGTGATTAACATGTGGAATATACTGCCACAGGAGGTGGCAGTGGCTACAAGCATAGCCAGCTTTAAGAGGGAATTGGATAAAAATATGGAGCAGAGGTCCATCAGGGGCTATTATGTGTGTGTGTGCATACACACACACATATATTGGCCACTGTGTGACACAGAGTGTTGGACTGAAAGGGCCATTGGCTTGATCCAACATGGCTTCTCTTATGTTCTTATGATGAGGATTCCCAAATCATAGCAACCTTTCACGGGGTTCCGAAGACAAGAGAAAAGCAGAGGTGAGTTTACCATTGCCTGTCTCTGCAAAGCAACCCTGGTTTTCCTTGGGGTCTCCCATCCAAGTACAAACCATGGCCCACCCTGTTTAATTTCAAAATTAGGGGAAGTTCAGAATACTCTTGGCTATTCAGGCTGCTGTAAATACCATCCAAATAGAACACAAAATGGTGTGGGGAAAAAAAGGAATGACCCCACAATTAAAATGAGACAAGAAGAAGATATTGGATTTATATCCCGCCCTCCACTCCGAATCTCAGAGCGGTCGCAATCTCCTTTACCTTCCTCCCCCCCCACAACAGACACTCTGTGAGGTGGGCGGGACTGAGAGAGATCTCCCAGAAGCTTTTCCCCCCCTCAACAAACACCTTGTGAGGTGGGTGGGGCTGAGAGAGCTCTTGCAGCAGCTGCCCTTTCAAGGACAACTCCTACAAGAGCTATGGCTGATCCAAGGCCATTCCAGCCGGTGAATGTGGAGGAGTGGGGAATCAAACCTGGTTCTCACAGATAAGAGTCCGCACACTTCACCACTACACCAAGCTGGCTCTCAAACTGGCAAAATGGTGACGCTCAAAATGACAACACTGGAACAAAATGGAGTACAAACGCCTCCATCCCTAGTTTCTAGATTAGTAGCCTGCCAAATGAGTAAAAATTATTATCAGGTTATTGGGATGGATGGAAGGAAAATGGAACGGCTGCCTGTTGAATTGACACGCATGCTAAAGATGGACACAGATTTTGTTATGCTAAAGAAGATTTCACATTCCTGTTTCGATTTTTTAAATACATATTTCCTTACATTTTGATCAGCAGTTTTCTATCTCTGAAATTCACTGTCGGGCTTCGTCGCTTTGTTTTTGCCATGGATGCCTGCGTTTGGTTTGTATATGGAACATATGCAGTATTTATACATGTATATGTATAAGATGCACATAATGTATAATGCTCAGAGACTGAGGCATGAATAATGTTGGAAAACACATGCGTTTCGCAGGAAGAAATTGGTGCAGGAAAGCAGCATGGAAATAACGGGGCTCAATGCAGACAAAATGAGAAGCAAAAATGAAACCGAGAGTTTGGGCTGGCACGGGAAAGAAATTCAGGATTTCTCCTTGGCGTAAGCACGTGCATATCTGTGCGCTAGCGACAAACTGCGTCAGCTCAGAATGGAAATGTTTGAATCCTCAGAAGAGAGAGATGGAAGCTGGAGGACTTTAATTACTCAACTATTTTTTTTTATTTATTTGGTTCTTTAGCTGCCACTCACCCAAAGAGTCTTGCGGCGACTTACGGGATTAAAACCAATAAAATAAAAAACAACATAAAAACAAACAACATAAAATATTAACATTAAAATATTCAAATACAGGGCTATCGTAACACCACTGTTAAAAAAGCAGCCTAAATGTGATTATTTACCCTCCAAAAGCCAACCTAAATAATTCAGCTTTGCATGCCCTGCATTTTTTTTTAAAAAAAAGTTTTATTTTATTAAATTTAATCCAATGCAAAGGGAGCATAGGGAAAATAAATAATAAAAGTATAAATCTAACATACAAGAATTCAATTTAGACCATTGGATGCATATAACAAACCATTTACAAAAACAGTACATAATATGCTAGTTATTAAGAACTGAGAAATAGCCTATAATTCATTCTATTAGGCAAAAAAGAAAATTTCCCAAAGAATTCCAAAACCAGGTCCCAGAGTAAATCATAATCTATAGCCAAATAAACATATAAACATATAAAGCTGCCTTATACTGGATCAGACCCTCGGTCCATCAAAGTCAGTATTATCTACTCAGACTAGCAACGGCACACCAGGGTCTCAAGCTGAGGTTTGTCACGCCAACTTGCCTGGACCCTTTTTAGTTGGAGATGCCGGGGATTGAACCTGGGACCTTCTGCTTACCAAGCAGATGCTCTACCACTGAGTCACCGTCCCTCCCCTATCAGTATCATTATCAAAGAAAGGGTTATCCATTGTCTTTCCCATTACATTGAGAGCCAGTTTGGTGTAGTGGTCAAGTGAATGGACTCTTATCTGGAAGAACCAGGTTTGATTCCCCACTCCTCCACTTGTGCCTGCTGGAATGGCCTTGGGTCAGCCATGACTCGGGCAGAGGTTGTCCTTGAAAGGGCAGCTGCTGTGAGAGTTCTTTCAGCCCACCCACCTCACAGAGTCCCTGTTGGGGGGGAGAAGGTAAAGGAAATAATAATAATAATAATAATAATAATAATAATAATAATAATAATAATAATAATAATAATAAGAAGAAGAAGAAGAAGAAGAAGAAGAAGAAGAAGAAGAAGAAGAAGAAGAAGAAGAAGTTTTTATTTATACCCCGCCCTCCCCGCCAAGGCAGGCTCAGGGCGGCTTGCAAAACATGATACAGTATCATGGTATAACAGTAACAGATAAAATCAATCAATAGTATGAATACAATATATAAATTAATATTTAAAATAAGCTAAAACAATACAGTGGTGCTACAAACTCTGCTTATCCAAGACAGCGTAATATTAGTTCTGGTTCTATCTTAAAAGGCTACTTGGAAGAGGGCAGTTTTGCAGGCCCTACGGAACTGATTAAAATTATGACTGCTCTGAGACTCTCAGAGTCAGAGTATAGGACAGGATATAAATCCAATATCATCATCATGCAGGTCCCATAACTTATCATACCACATTTCAATCATGGAAGTTTCCAATTTTTAGGTATCGGCATGCGGGCTATCGCCAACGTTGTCGGGATTAAAGATTTCTGATCTTTAAAAATATTAACAACATGGTCAGATAACAGAGAGGATGGCGGATAAAATTATGAAAGAAATAGAAGAAATCAAAGTAACCAAATTTAAAGAACTTGAATATAAATTCCTTACAAAATGGTATAAGACACCAGCACAGCTAGCTAACATGATTCCAGGATCAAGCCCATTGTGCTGGCACTGTAAACACTCTAAAGGCTGGTATGCACACACGTGGTAGGAATGTTCGGAAGTAAAGACCTTTTGGAAGGAAATTATCGAAATTATTAGAAAAGTATGCAATATAATGCTAACTATAGATTTTAATCTAATGTTGTTAAGTACAATAGGAGGCCTGATAATGGACAGGAGTATTCAAAATTTAGTTAAGGCTATGATACTGGCGGGAAAGGTGGTTATAGCTTTGGGTTGGAAAGATAAAAGTAAATGGACAGTAGAAATCTGGCACAACTATCTGATCTTCATTGTGGTCTCTGTGCAGTCCCACACATGGGTTTTCCGGCTTGAATGAACCCGACCTCAGAGAATTTAAAGCTAGCCTAGGCGTTTATTTTGGCGCGCATTCCCTCCCGCTCTGGGGAGCAGGCATCCACTGCACATGCCTGGAGTGAGGGGAAGGCGCTCCACCCACCCAGTTTCTTTCTAACCGCCGCTCAGGATAGTCCTTCCTCATTGCGTCTCCTCAACTTTACTAGCCTTATTACCTTCTTCAACCTTCGTATTCCTTCATCGTCTGTCTTCGTCTTCTTCGATCTTCTACTGGTATCGTACAAAAAAATTTTTTTACCCGCTTTACTATCACCTTATCTTCCTTTTCCTCCCCCCCCCCCCCCCCGCTTCCAGGGTGTATGGAAGGAAAGGATCCGAAAACCACTTTTAAAAAGTGTACTCACTGCGGGGCAAAAATCCCCTCAACAGACGGACACTCTCAGTGCTTATTTTGTTTGGGGGAGGCTCACAGGACCGACACTTGTACCCATTGCAGCCAATTTGGAAAAGAGGCGAGAAAAAACGGCGCCACTAGGCTGAAAAGTCACCTTTTAGAGTCTTCATTGCGGCCTGTGATGTCCCACACTTCTGGGTCCCAAAACTCACCACCTTCCCTGACCTCGCAAAGGGACGTAGCAAAACCGGCAGCTTCAGTGGCATCGGCTCGCAGTAAGCCTAAGTCCTGTAAACATACTAAAAAGTCGGACGAATCCAAGAGAAAGCACCACTTGGAACCTTCATCTACGCGACAGCAGGAGTCGAAAGCTGCATCGAAGTCGACTTTGAGGACCCAACCGGATGTGAGAGCTTCGGATATCATGAGTACAACCTCGGTATCGAAAACTTCGGTATTGAAACCTACGGCACCAGTTGTTCCACCAGAACTTTTGATGCCCACAGATGTGATTGCTGACGAGGTCATATGGATTTGATCCCGGTCACTATCCATTCACGAGTCCCTGCCCGAAGACATCTTAGCCACGGAGTCTATGGAACCATCACAAATCCAAACACAACGAGCCAACCTTTTTGAGGTGCATTCATTCCGTGAGGTATCGGCACCAAGAACATTTAAAGATTCTGCTGTCTCCCCACTCCATCGGGAATCCCCAGCTCGTCGGTACCGAGAAAGATCTCCAAGTCGACATAGAGATTGATATTATTATTATAGCCAGTCCAGATCTCGGTCTCCATCTCCATACCGACACCACTATTACAGGCCTTCTAGATCACCATCTGTAGAATACCGACATAGGTACCGTGACCAACCTCGGTACCATGAGGAATCCTATCAGCCTCAGTACTGAGAGGAAGCTCATCATTACAGGCACATTGAAGATCCACATCACCGGTACCATGACGAAGCCTACTATCGACTCCGACAGGAACCAAAGCAGACATCACCGGCTCCTTCGACATCCGCTCTATCTAAATATACAGTACAACCAGACCAACCTATCCTGGCAACGAAACCTTTAACTTTGACAACACCGGTACTTAACAGACCCACAACTCCTGTAGATGCTCCAGAGGATTCCGAAGCCGAAAACTAAGAGTCATCACAATCAGTCTTGTTTTAACATCACCTGCGTCTGACATTACAAAGCCAGCTGACCTATCTCCATCTGAGGGATCTAAAGCTTATCTGGATTTACTCACGAACATGGCAAATACACTCAACATAAAACTAACCACAGATCTGCCGAGAATATCAGATGTGGTCCACGACCTGGTCCATGCTGATTTACCTGCAGGATCCTTCTTACCCATGCTACCTGTCCATTTAGAAGCACTGAAGGAAGCTTGGGATAAGCCGGCTTCAGTTCCACCAACGTCTAAACGAATTGAATCCCTATACAAAATACATGCACCAGATTCGAAATTCTTATTTAATCATCCTGCTCCAAATTCAATGATTGTACATTCGTCCTCGAAATCAAAGCAGACACGTCACCCTGTTGCACCGGAGAAAGAAGGAAAGAACTTGGACACATTGGGCAGAAAACTCTACTCCCTCTCCACCGCTACATCCAAAATTCATAACTATTTGGCCTATTTTGCTGCCTATACTTTCAATTTATCGTCCCAACTGAATACATTGGTTCCATCCTTACCTGAAACTTCACAGAAACAAGCTTCAAAGATACTGCAAGAGCTTAACCGTGTAAGTAAGCAACAAATCAACTCAGTCCGGCACACTGTTGCTTGCTCTTCAAGAACCATGGCTACCTCCATTGCCTTACGTAGGCATGCCTGGCTCCATTCCTCATTACTTCAACCTGACATAAAGTTTAAAATAGAAGATTTGCCCTTTGACGGCCAAGGTCTTTTTAACGCAACTACTGATGACATTTTAACCACAGTAGATGACAGCAGAAAGAGAGCCGAGAGATTAGGGGTTAGCCAGCAACAACCTCAAACTAACAGGCAAAGAGGATGGAAACCATCCTTTTACAAGCGCCCGCGTTCACCCAGGCAAGCTGATTATTGGAAACGCAAAGCTCTACCAGCCAAGCAACCATTCCATCAGCGACCATGACCACAATCGACTAAGAAGGCGACTACGACCCCAAAACAGACTCTTTGACTTGCTGATGCCACCATCACCGATACATCTCCAGCTAGTGCATAAATTAGTTTGCTCTGGGGCCACTTCTCCTGAGCCAAGACAAAAATGTGTGCGCCAGAAGCTAAAAAACTGTAAGCTAGCTCACACTAACTCATCTTAGATGATCTGGACCCTATAGTGTAATTGGTTGTACAGACCTGAGGGACTCCATTCTACAAAGACCCAGCCTTGGCACTGTGACATCTTCATTGACTGATTACACCTTATATGATCAGTATCATAATACCCCTGTATAAATTGATGGTGCGGCCTCATTTGGAGTGCTGTGTACGATTCTGGTCACTGCACCTCAAAAAAGATATTATGGCATTGGAAAAAGGGCAGAAAAGGGCAACTTGAATGGTTAAAGGGTGGGAACACTTTCCCTACGAAGAAAGGTTAAAACCCTTGGGGCTCTTTAGCTTGGAGAAACATCGACTGCAGGGTGACATGATAGAGGTTTGCAAGATTATGCATGGGATGGAGAAGGCAGAGAAAGTACTTTTCTTCCTTTCTCACAATACAAGAACTCCTGGGCACGCAAATTGCTGAGCAGTTGGGTTAGAATGGATAAAAAGAAGTACCTCTTCACCCAAAGGGTGATTAACATGCGGAATTCACTGCCACAGGAGATGGTGGCGGCTACAAGCACAGCCAGCTTCAAGAGGAGATTGGATAAACATATGGAGCAGAGGTCCATCAGTGGCTATTAGCCACAGTGTATTGTTGGAACTCTCTGCCTGGGGCAGTGATGCTCTGTATTCTTGGTGCTTGGGAGGGGCAACACTGTGAGGACTTCTAGTGTCCTGGCCCCACTGATGGACCTCCTGATAGCACCTGGGGTTTTTGGCCACTTTGTGAAACAGTGTTGGACTGGATGGGCCATTGGCCTGATCCAACATGGCTTCTCTTACGTTCTTATGCTCTCTTATGATTCACCATCATAGAAATTGTCATTGATGAGGATTTCCTTCCACTCAAAGGAAAATAGGAAGTGTTTTATATTGAACAGGTATCCAAAATCAGGGACTTTCCCCCATCAGTAGCAACTGTCAGAGCATATGAAATCACATATCTCACTGCCAACTCTGCGGCTTTTCAAAGTTCCATAAAAGATGTCGCTGGTGATGCTGTCAGGCATTTAATCGCCCAGTGGCCCAGCTCCACATTTCTAAACCCTGTGCCAACATCAGGAGAAGAGGGAAACTCTGACCTTGTCCTCTCCCTACTGAGCAACGTTTGATTGAGATCAAGATAGTGGAGATTGGAGACTGAGTAGAGGATGCGATTCCACTCTATATGTATGCATTTGTTCCCCGCATGGGAAGGGGGGGACATGAAAGAATAAGCTAATTGCATTTTTATCTTTAAAAGTAGTGAGTCAATTACCATTTCAAAGTGGGATTTGCAAAGCCCATCACTTTTCGGAGATTAAATTGGTCTTTGATTTTTTTTTTTTTCTCCCCTTGTCCTGCCTATTTTCTTTTTCTGTTTTCAGGAAGAGACAGGGTGTTATGCACGCACAGAAGCCATGTCTCAAAAGATTCATGGGATGTAAATCGGCAGGATGTTCTCTGCAAGGCTTTTTTTGTAGCAGGAACTCCTTTGCATATTAGGCCACACACCCCGGATGTAGCCAATCCTCCAAGAGTTTACAGGGCTTTTAGTATAGGGAATACTGTAAGCTCCAGGCGGATTGGCTACATCCAGGGTGTGTGTCCTAATATGCAAAGGAGTTCCTGCTACAAAAAAAAAGCCCTGGTTCTCTGGTGGGAGCCCTATACTGAAATGATTTCATCTCTGGAGCCATGGAAGAGTGAACACACTTCTTGGGCTATTGAACCCCTGGATAGTAAAGGAATGACTTAAGAACATAAGAGAATCCATGTTGGATCAGGCCAATGGCCCATCCAGTCCAACACTCTGTGTCACACAGTGCCCAATATATGTGTGTGTGTGTATACACACACACACACAAACAAACACACACACACACACTGTGGCTAATAGCCACTGATGGACCTCTGCTCCATATTTTTATCCAATTCCCTCATAAAGCTGGCTATGCTTGTAGCCACCGCCACCTCCTGTGGCAGTGAATTCCACATGTTAATCACCCTTTGGGTGAAGAAGGACTTCCTTTTATCCGTTCTAACCCGACTGCTCAGCAATTTCATCGAATGCCCACGAGTTCTTGTATTGTGAGAAAGGGAGAAAAGTACTTCTTTCTCTACTTTCTCCATCCCATGCATAATCTTGTAAACCTCTATCATGTCACCCCGCAGTCAACGTTTCTCCAAGCTAAAGAGCCCCAAGCGTTTTAACCTTTCTTCATAGGGAAAGTGTTCCAACCCTTTATATTTGTATATTCATAGAGACATAGATACATAGAGATGGAACGGGCCTCAATGGTCACCTAGTCCAAATCCCTGCACTATGCAGGACATTCACAGATATCTCCTCCACTCTACCAGTGACCCCTGCTCTATGCCCAGAGGAAGGCAAAAAAAAAACCCTCTCCTGGATCCCTGGCCAATCTGGCTTGGAAGAAAATTGATCCTTCAAGTACTTGAAGGGCTGTCCTATAGAGGATGGTGTGGAATTGTTTTCTGTGGCCCCAGAAGGTCGGACCAGAACCAATGGGTTGAAATTAAATCAAAAGAGTTTCCGGCTCAACATTAAGAAGAACTTCCTGACCGTTAGAGCGGTTCCTCAGTGGAACAGGCTTCCTCAGGAGGTGGTGGGCTCTCCTTCCTTGGAGGTTTTGAAACAGAGGCTAGATGGCCATCTGACAGTAATGAGGATCCTGTGAATTTAGGGGGAGGTATTTGTGGAGTTTCCTGCATTGTGTAGGGAGTTGGGCTAGATGACCCTGGAGGTCCCTTCCAATTCTATCATTCTATGATTCTTAACCCCAAAGCAATGATCAACATTAACCTGAGCATATAAGGAAAGTCCACAAAATCTGAGCACTAAGTCATCTCCCCCCTCCCTTCTCATGATCTGCCTAATTTCACAGAATCAGCACAGCTGTTAGATAGCTATATAGCTTCTACTTAAATACCTCCAAGGAAGGAGAGTCCACCACCTCCCAAGGAAGCCTGTCCCACTGAGGAACCACTCTAACTGCCAGAAAGTTCTTCTTGATGTTTAATCAAAAACTCTTCTGATTGCATTTCAACCCATTGGTTCTGGTCTGACCTTCTGGGGCAACCGAAAACAACTCTGGCCCATCCTCTGTATGACAGCTTTTCAAATACTTGAAGATGGCTATCACATTACCTCTCAGTTGTCTCCACCATTCCTAATATTTAGAGACGGCCTGAGGTGAATTAAATTAACCGGGGTTAACATTATTATATAGGGGAATGACATTAACACTCCTCGTCATTTTCCCACATACTTTCGTCCCTATTAATGCACTGCTCGGTGGCAACACTGGGATACAGGAAATCCAACCTTTTGACACTGATTTACTTACTTCGTTTTTCAGAGAACATAGATTCAGGCTGGCAGCCATGTTGGTCTGAAGCAACAGAACAAAGTTGGAGTCCAACTTTAAGACCAACAAAGTTTAATTCTGGGTATAAGTTTTCGTGAGCTTGCATGAAGAAGAAGTACCTGAAGAAGCGTGCTTGCAAATGGAAGCTTATACGCAGAACTAAACTTTGTTGGTCTTAATGATGCCACTGGACTCAAACTTCGTTTCGTTTTCAGAGGGCATCCATGTCGATTTGCGGTAGAACAGCTCGATTCAAGTCCAGTAGCACTTCCATGACCCACAAGTTTTTTTTTTAATACCATCTTTTGAGAATCAAAACTCCCTTTATCAGATATTTCATAAAAGAAGAAGCGGTGGAGATTAGATTTATACCCCGCCCTTCACTCAGAGCGGTCTACAATCTCCTTCCCTTCCCCACAAAAGGCACTCCGTAAGGTAGGTGAGCTGAGAGAACTCTGAGAGAACTGCTCTTGAGAAAACATCTCTGAGAGGAGGAGGAGGAGGAGAGATTTATATCCCATCCTTCACTACAGGAAGGAGTCTCAGAGTGGTCTACAATCTCCTTCCCATCCCCACAAAAGATACTCAGTGAGGTAGGTGAGGCTGAGAGAACTCTGAGAGAACTGCTCTTGAGAAAACATCTCTGAGAGGAGGAGGAGGAGGAGGAGGAGAGATTTATATCCCATCCTTCACTATAGGAAGGAGTCTCAGAGCGGTCTACAATCTCCTTCCCTTCCCCACAAAAGACACTCAGTGAGGTAGGTGAGGCTGAGAGAACTCTGAGAGAACTGCTCTTGAGAAAACATCTCTGAGAGGAGGAGGAGAGATTTATATCCCATCCTTCACTACAGGAAGGACTCTCAGAGCGGTCTACAATCTCCTTCCCTTCCCCACAAAAGATACTCAGTGAGGTAGGTGGGGCTGAGAGAGAGCTCTGACAGAAACTGCTCTTGAGAGAAACAGCTCTGTGATGAGTCAGGTGACCTTTGACTTGTGAGGTGACCTTGAACCTCAGCAGGTGCAGGTGGAGGAGTGGGGAATCAAGCCCGGTTCTCCCAGATAAGACTCCGCACACAAGGGTCGCTTTCTGGAAAAATAGGTGGTGGAGCTCATCCAGGGATTGTTATGCAGCTGCACCTACTATTCAATGAACAAGGTGGGGAGGAGGGGGAACCTTCAAAAAGGTTCAGGAGCTGTGCTCCTGTGAGCTCCTGCTGAATCTGAGGCCGGCACACACCTAACCACTACATCAAATTGGCTTTCCGAGCGTGCCCTGAAAATTTTGCTGATCTCAAAGCTAGTAATGGATTCAAATCCAGCTGTTTCACTTTGTTTATTATCTGCCTTTCACCCTAAGCCTCAAGGAGAATTACAGAATTATAACAAACAATGTAACCAGAGGCGTCACTAGGGTGGGTTGCACCCTGGGGTGTAACTGATTCAAGTCACCCCCCCCATTGGGCATCACCCCTTTTGGAGGGCTGCGTCACCCCCTCCGCACACAACCCCGCCCACTTCACATGGCCCCTCCCTCATCCACCCTCTGGTCACATGACCAGCCCCCGTAATCCAAGATACCAGTTTTGCAGCATTTAAGTTTCCCCCACTCACCCACACGCTTTTAGCTGAGCCGGCGGCAGCGCGGCCCCGGTTTCAGAATCCCGGCCAGCCCACACACAGCAGCAGCGTTCTAGTCCCAGGGCCAGCCCCTTCCTGTTGGGGGGGGGGGTCATGGGTCAGTGCCTGGGGCCAATGAGAATGCTCTGGGGGAGGGCCGATGGCCCCCTTGGCCCCGCCCTAGTGACGCTGCTGAATGTAACAAAGACCAGTATGATCCATGCATTAAACAATGACGTGCAATTGGGTTACATGATTAGGTAAGAAACAAAGCAATACTAATGGGTTGCAACATTAGAGAAGAGTGAAATAAAAACAGAATACTGTATTGTAAGCGAGGGACAGGGGAACAAAGTTGAAACCGGCTCAATTTCCCCATTCAAACGACAGCACTATTCCCCCCACGTTAAAAAGTGCCTTCTTGCACAATTTCGTTTTGCTGCATGCCTGTTCCCTTTTGCAAAAATGCCCTCCTGCACAATTCTGTTCATTTAATGTTGAAATTAGTGACAGGTAAGTGGTAACTGAATTGCAAATCATAAGCGGGATTCTGAAGCGCTCGAAATAAATGCTTACTCCTTGATTGAGTATTCTCAAATGAAGCAGAAATACTTTGCCCAGAAACATTTCTGTGCTGCAGCTTTTGTTCAGGAGAAGGCAGAAGTCCAGAAGGAAACCATACGGCTTTCTTTGCCTCTCCAACACTTCCAGAAGAGCCTAGGAACAATGCTCACAAGAGTTCTTCTTCTGCTCCATATTTTTATCTAACCCCTTCTTGAAGCTGGCTATGCCTGTAGCTGCCACCACCTCCTGTGGCAGTGAATTCCACATGTTAATCATCCTTTGGGTGAAGAAGTACCTCCTTTTATCCATTCTAACCCGACTGCTCAGCAATTTCATTGAATGCCCACGAGTTCTTGTATTGTGAGAAAGGGAGAAAAGTACTTCTTTCTCTACCTTCTCCATCCCATGCATAATCTTGTAAACCTCTATCATGTCACCCCGCAGTTGATGTTTCTCCAAGCTAAAGAGCCCCAAGCGTTTTAACCTTTCTTCATAGGGAAAGTGTTCCAAGCCTGTAATCATTCTAGTTGCCCTTTTCTGCACTTTTTCCAATGCTATGATATCCTTTTTGAGGTGCGGTGACCAGAATTGCACACAGTATTCCAAATGAGACCACACCATCGATTTATACAGGGGCATTATGATACTGGCTGATTTGTTTTCAGTTCCCTTCCTAATAATACCCAGCATGGTGTTGGCCTTTTTTATTGCAAACGCACACTGTCTTGACATTTTCAGTGAGTTATCTACCACGACACCAAGATCTCTCTCTTGGTCAGTCTCTGCCAGTTCACACCCCATCAACTTGTATTTGTAGCTGGGATTCTTGGCCCCAATGTGCATTACTTTGCACTTGGCCGCATTGAACCTCATCTGCCACGTTGACGCCCACTCACCCAGCCTCAACAGATCCCTTTGGAGTTCCTCACAATCCTCTCTGGTTCTTCTTCTTCTTCTTCTTTGGCTTGCGTACTTGAATCCTCATTCCATTAGGAGAAGCTCTGTTATATTAGCTCACAAATATATTGCATGTGCCTTTCTCATACTGCTGCTTGAAAACTCTGTTCTGTCAATGAGGGAAGACACTACATTGGTTGTTGCCTACACAAAAGAATGGGCATAAATCTGACATCAAAACCCACAGTGCTCAAAACCCAGGGGGCGAACGTTTTAATCTTCCAGGGCGTGACCTAAGAGTAGCAGTGTTTGAAGCTTCAAGGGGAGATTACAATGTGAGATAGCTGGAGTTCCTTCTCAGATTCAGAAAAATGGACCAGCTTTTGAGATTGAATAAGAACATAAGAGAAGCCATGTTGGATCAGGCCGATGGCCCATTCAGTTCAACACTCTGTGTCACACAGTGGCCAAAAAAACTACACACACACACACACACACACACACATATATATATATATATATATATATATATATACACACACACTGTGGCTAATAGCCACTGATGGACCTCTGGTCCATATTTTTATCTAATCCCCTCTTGAAGCTGTCTATGCTTGTAGCCGCCACCACCTCCTGTGGCAGTGAATTCCACATGTTAATTACCCTTTGGGAAAAGAAGTACTTCCTTTTATCCATTTTAACCTGACTGCTCAGCAATTTCATCGAATGCCCACGAGTTCTTGTATTGTGAGAAAGGGAGAAAAGGACTTCTTTCTCTACTTTCTCCATCCCATGCATAATCTTGTAAACCTCTATCATGTCACCCCGCAGTCGATGTTTCTCCAAGCTAAAGAGCCCCGAGAGTTTTAACCTTGAGAGAATAGTGAGAGAATAGTGAGAGAATAGTGACACAGGTTTCTTACCTCACCACAGATGCGAATTTTCTGCCCTCACACATTTCCCCTCTGCTCTAAATAAGCCGATTATATTTTACATTATACCTTTGCGTTAAGAAGAGCCCCGCTAGATCAGACAAGTGGTCCATCTACTCAAGCAGCCTGTTGTTGGGTCTCATTTAGGATGGCTGGACTGGTCAGGCAGCTCTCCTTACCTTCACTTAGCAGAGTGCTTCTTATGATCTTCAGTGCAGCAGCGTGGCCTAGTCTGATGGTTACCACACTCTCTCACAAACTGCACAGAGAGCCTGGCTTTAAGTTAAGAAACCAATACTGGTGGATCTTTTTAAATAAACATAACACAAAAGTGTAGTGGACAGAAAAGAATGAGTAAACTATTCTGTCTAACTGGATGGCTTTGGATTGTAGTAGGCCATCTGCTTCATTCAGCATGCTGTTCCTCCTGATGCATGAAGGGAAGGGAGTTCCCTGAGTTTACATTCTATTGGTTAGAGAGGGTGAGTGAAAATAGAACCAGACAGGAAGAAGACTGATAGGAACCTATCTATCTAGACAATGAAGATGACTGCAGATTTATTGCCCTTTTTCTCTCTGAATCAGAGTCCCAGAGTGGCTTACAATCTCCTTTATCTTCTTCCCCCACAACAGACACCCTGTGAGGTGGGTGGGGCTGAGAGAGCCTTTATAGCAGCTGCCTTTTCAAAGACAACTCCTACGAGAGCGATGGCTGACCCAAGGCCGTTCCAGCAGCTGCAAGTGGAGGAGTGGGGAATCAAACCTGGTTCTCCCAGATGAGAGTCCGCGCACTTAACCACTGCACCAAAGTGGCTCTATGGTGTTTGTGGTCTTGGAGGACTTAGCAAGGGCCATCACCAGTCTGTTCTTCCGACACCTGTTTCGCACAGTGTCCAGCCAGTTCTTCTGGAGGTTCAACGACAGGACACAGAGGCCAAGACCTTTCCTTGATGTTGCCCCCTTGGCTCTGGGATTCAAAGGCTGACTATCTCCGAACATGGAGGTTCCCTTTTGTTACCACGGCAGCAGCCATCAACAGACCTCTCCTCCATGAATCTGTCCAATCCCCTTTGAAAGCTATCTATGCCTGTGGGCGTCGCAACATCCTCTGGCAGCAAATGCCACCTTTTAGTCCCTCTCTGTGTCGAGTAGTATTTCCTTTTGTCCGTCTTGAACCTACTGCCCAGCAGCTTTAGTGGATGCCCCCAAGTTTGCGTATTTTGAAAGAGAGGGAGAGAAAAGTTCTCTTTGTCATCTCTCTTCTTCCCTTGCATAATTTTATAAACCTCTATTCTGGCCCCGGCCCCTTGAGTCATCTCTTTTTCTCAAATTACCTTTAAAGGCCTATATGGCCAGAGACCTACATACCTTAAAAAGTGAAGGTAAAGGTAGTCCCCTGTGCAAGCACCAGTCGTTTCTGACCCTGGGGTGACGTTGCTTTCACAATGTTTTCATGGCAGACTTTTGATGGGGTGGTTTGCCATTGCCTTCCCCAGTCATCTACGCTCCCCCCCCCCCCCCCAGCAATCTGGGGACTTGGAAGGATGGAAGGCTGAGTCAACCTCAAACCGGCTACCTGAAAACCCAGTTTCCACCGGAGATCGAACTCAGGTCATGAGCAGAACTTAGGACTGCAGTACTGCAGCTTTACCACTCTGCGCCACGGGGCTCTACATACCCCTGTCAGAGCTATGGCTGACCCAAGGCCATTCCAGCAGGTGCAAGTGGAGGAATGGGGAATCAAACGTTCCCCAGAGAGCACTTCGGTCAGGGTCACAAAATCTGCTCTCCATCCCTGGCCTTAAAGAGGCCAGGCTCATGATGACCAGAGACAGGGCCTTTTCTGTTGTAGCCCCAAGGTGATAGAAGGAGCTCCCTGAGGAGGTCAGGGCCCTGTGAGAGCTCGCACCGTTCCGCAGGGCCTGTAAGACAGCGCTCTCCCACCAGGCATTTGTTACTTAAGACCACAGGCTACAACAGACTCTGAAACAATTGGGCCACCCCAAGCATGAACCTAAGGTCGGTCTTTCTGTAGAACACACAGCTGGAACAAAACAGTAGAAAAATTCAAAGATCATTATAGCACTTGAAACGGTGTGATTTTTGTTTTTATGCTTTTATATCTATAATATAGTGGGTTCCATGCAACGAAGAGGTGAGGTGATAGTGATAAACAGTTTGGTGTAGCGGTTAAGTGTGCGGGCTCTTCCCTGGGAGAACTGGGTTTGATTCCCCACTGCTCCACTTGCACCTGGTGGAATGGCCTTGGGTCAGCCATAGCTCTGGCAGAGGTTGTCCTTGAAAGGGCAGCTGCTGTGAGAGCCCTCTCCAGCCCCACCCACTTCACAGGGTGTCTGTTGTGGGGGAGGAAGGGAAAGGAGATACTGAACCGCTCTGAGACTCTTCGGAGTGGAGGGCGGGATATAAATCCAATATCTTCATCTACCTCACAGAGTGTCTGTTGTGGGGTGGGGGAAGGTAAAGGTGATTGTGAGCCGCTCTGAGACTCTTCGGAGTGGAGGGTGGGATATAAATCCAATATCTTCATCTACCTCACAGGGTGTCTGTTGTGGGGGAGGAAGGTAAAGGAGATTGTGAGCGGCTCTGAGACTCTGGCCTTGAAAGGGCAGCTGCTGTGAGAGCCCTCTCCAGCCCCAACCACCTCACAGGGTGTCTGTTGTGGGGGGAGAAGATATGGGAGATTGTAAGCCGCTCTGAGTCTCTGATTCAGGGAGAAGGGTGGGGTATAAATCTGCAATTCTTCTTCTTCTTTTTCTTCTTCTTCTTTATTAGGTACAGCATAGTATAGGGCTGCGCTCAAAGACTAACTACTGGGCCAACTATATATACATTCCAGGTTCCCGCGCTAGCATCCTATTGGCCCATTCAAACCAGCAGGGGGGCCGTGATTGGATTTGGATCCTGCTGCCTATTCTTCCCGAGTCCCCAAGCTCAGTCCGACAGGCTCCAACGAGCCAGGCAAGAACTCCATCTATTGAACACCATTCAGATCACATATATAACAATATCCAAATTGTGTTTTATATTCCATGTATTTACATGGGCATGTAAGCCGCCCTGAGGCTGCTTTCGCGGGGAAGGCGGGCTACAAATCAAATAAATAAATAAGACACTCAGAAACACAATCACGGTTATGTCTTGGCTACGGCTTACAGTGGTCCCCAACCTTTTTGGCACCAGGGACCAGTTTTGTGGAAGACAGATTTTCCAGGGGGCGGTGGTGGTTTCAGGATGATACCATTGCACGCTTTATTTCTAAAGCGTTTCGTGCGGTGGTTAAGTGTGCGAACTCTTCTCTAGGAGAACTGGATTTAATCCCCCACTCCTCCACTTGCAGCTGCTGGAGTGGCCTTGGGTCAGCCGTAGCTCTGGCAGAGCTGTCCTTGAAAGGGCAGCTTCTAGAAAGTTGCAGAGACTTTTCTGCTGGGATTACAAATGGAAAAATTTCCAAAAGAAGATAGAACTTTAATTTGGTATTTGCTCTCAGCTGCTAGGACATTGTATGCGCAGTTGTGGAAGCAAGAAAAATTACCAGAGAAATGGGACTGGATTATGAAAGTTTTATCGTGGAGTGAGATGGACAAATTAACAAGAACTTTAAGAGACTATGATTTGGACATGTTTAAAAAGGAGTGGAAGAAATTTAGAGGATATATAGAGCAAGACACTGGACAGTCTTTTAATATGAATATGAGAAAAGAAAGACATTGAACTTTGATTGGTTAAGGGTACCTTTATAATTGAACTTAAGTATATAACCTCGGCGGGAGTCTAGTAATGGAGGGAGGGGGGATTGAAAATATCACATGGGTTAGAGATAGTAAGGATATAATTAGACATTGTAACCATATGTTATCAATAAAATTGTTCAAACCGAAAGGGCAGCTTCTCTCAGAGCTCTCTCAGCCCCACTTCCCTCACAGGGTGTCCGTTGTGGGGGAGGAAGGTAAAAGAGATCAGGAGCCACTCAGAGACTCCGAAATTTGGAGCGGAGGGCAGGATATAAATCCGACATCTTCTTCTATATTGTAATATATAATGAAATAATTACACAACCCACAGCCCTCTTGCTAACGGGTCACGGCCCGGGACCGATCCGCGGCCCGGGGACTGGGGACCCCTGGCTTACAGGAACGGCAGAGCTGAATCTCAACATCCAAAACGGCGGGCAAGTGGCAGGGCTCCAGCCTCTTTTCCCAATGATAGAAGTAAACGACTGTGCTCCCGCTTTGAACTTGAAAAGCTACGGGACTGAATTCTCCTTCTTAACCACGCACATTTCAAAAAGAGACTCAATTATTGGAGGGGGGAGGAAGGGATTAGGGTCACGCTCCGGGAATTAAGATCCCTCTTTGCAGCCTCACAGATAGTGATTAGGCCTTCGACTCCATGTCACTGTCGCCCTTTCTCCCTCCCCTCCCCCGACCCTGCACAAAACTGAAATCTCTACAAGGAAGAGAGAGAGAGAGAAAGCAAGAAGCATCAGGGGAGAACAGGGGAATGCTGGGAGAGGCCGGGCACCGCAAGACTTTCAATTTCCTATTTAAAAGTTCCCCTGCAAGTCTGCTTCTCAGAGATATGAATGTTCAAGTAAATGGATTTCTCTAAAACATTCCTGCTGCACCACAGAAATGTGTATATATACAGAAAAGGGAGAGGAGGAGGAAGAAGAAGAAGGGAGGGGGAGGGGAAGATATGTTGACGCGCCATCAAAAGAAGAAAAAGTTGCCAGCAGAAGCAAAGGGAACCTCAGCACAAATCCTGTTTGAAAATCCATGACTAATGCTTGCGGGTTTTCTATATTTTCAGGTTGGGAAATGATGACAATGATTTTAGAAAAAGGTGCACGGTTCCATTTTTGCACAGTTCCATTTTTGGCTGACTTGGAGGAGTCCCTTTCTTCCTTCAACCATCTTACAGAATTTATTTTTACCCCCCCCCCTTTTTTTCTTTAGCCCGGGAAACATGCTGACGCGCTTTGTAAATGGAACATTTATACCAGGGGTAGCCAAACTTGCTTAACATAAGAGCCACATAGAATAAATGTTAGATATTTGAGAGCAGCAAGACATGAACATCAGATGCGTGGCACAGAATGTTGGACTGGAAGGGCCATTGGCCTGATCCAACATGGCTTCTCTTAGGTTCTTATGTGTGACACAGAGTGTTGGATTGGATGGGCCACTGGCTTGATCCAACATGGCTTCTCTTATGTTCTTATGTGTGACACAGAGTGTTGGACTGGATGGGCCACTGGCCTGATCCAACATGGCTTCTCTTAGGTTCTTATGTGTGACACAGAGTGTTGGACTGGATGGGCCATTGGCCTGATCCAACATGGCTTCTCTTAGGTTCTTATGTGTGACACAGAGTGTTGGACTGGATGGGCCACTGGCTTGATCCAACATGGCTTCTCTTATGTTCTTATGTGTGACACAGAGTGTTGGACTGGATGGGCCACTGGCTTGATCCAACATGGCTTCTCTTATGTTCTTATGTGTGACACAGAGTGTTGGACTGGATGGGCCACTGGCTTGATCCAACATGGCTTCTCTTATGTTCTTGGGGCTTGGGGGGGCAACAGTGAAAGGACTTCTGGAGTACTTTCCCTGTTGGTGGACCTCCTAATGGCACCTGGTTTTGGGCCGCTGTGTGACTCAGAATGTTGGACTGGATGAGCCATTGGCCTGATCGAACATGGCTTCTCTTATGTCTAGGGAAGTGTTGCTCTGCATTCTTGATGCTTGGGAAGAAACAGTGAGAGGGCTTCTGAAGTTCTGGCCCTGCTGGTGGACCTCCTGATGGCACTTGACTTTTGCCACTGTGTGACTCAAAGTGTTGGACTGGATGGGCCATTGGCCTGATCCAGCTTAGCTTCTCTTCTGTTCTTAATTTACCCCAATGGGTTGTTGTAAAGGATAAGATGAAGGAGAGAAAAATGATGTGTAAACTACTTTGGGTCCGCACCAGTGTTCCCTCTAAGCTGAGCTAGGGTGAGCTAGCTCACAGATTTTTATCCTCCAGCTCACACATTTTTGCCTTAGCTCAGGAACGATGACCCCAGAGCGCGCTGATTTATGCAGGAGCTCACAACTTCGATGCCAGTAGCTCACAACTTTTAGCCCCAGTAGCTCGCAAACGAGGATTTTTGCTCACAAGACGCTGCGGCTTAGAGGGAAGATTGGTCCCCGCTAAGGAGAAAACGGAGGCTTAAATGAAATAATAGAGCCAAACAGAATTACATCCTGACAGTATACATAGTCCAAACGTGCACTTCTCATGGGCAAACATTGCTATCACCTACTGAACAAATCCTTTGCAAGCAGTATTACTTGCCTAAGTAGCTTTGTTCTCTGACCACATCAATGATTAAAGCGAAGAAGCTGAAAGACGGACCACTGGAATAAAGAACCAGTGTCTTTGTTGGGGTGGCAGGGAGAGAGCCATTAGTGTAACGCGATGCAAGAAGGGGACGCGGAGAGCTGAGATTGATGGGACATTAACGATCCCGAGATGCTGGCGGCTGGAGGCTTAATTACTCGGAGCATCTCGGGAGTTATCCCTTTACGTGGAGCAAGGCAAAAAGGGGTAGGGAGATGGAGAGAGAGACCAGTGGTGGGAAACCGAGACGAAAGCAAGAGCCAGCATATCCTGATGGCTTCGGCTGCGACTCAGCAGTTCCAACCATTTAGCGGGACTTTTATGTATTTATTCGCTTTAAAGAGGAGGACAGAAGGTACTTAAGCAAACAGCCAGGTTATTAAGAGCCTCTTTGGTCCCTCACTGGTAGGGTTGCCAAGTCCAATTCAAGAAATGTCTGGGGACTTTGGGGGTGGAGCCAGGAAACTTTGAGGGTGGAGCCAGGAGACATTGGGGTGGAGCCAAGATCAAGGCCGTGACAAGCATAATTGAACTCCAAAGGGAGTTCTGGCCATCACATTTAAAGGGACGGCACACCTTTTCAATTCCTTCCTTCAATAGGAAATAATGAAGGATAGGGGCACCTTCTTTTGGGGCTCATAGAATTGGACCCCTGGTCCAATCGTTTTGAAACTTGGTGGGTATTTTGGGGGGAGGCACTAGAAAAATTTGGTGCCTAACCCAAACATAATGAAAAATTTGGTGCCTCTAACCCAAACAACAGCCCCCCCAGAGCCCCCGATCCCCGTGGATCAATTCTCCATGATTTTCTATGGGAATAAATCTCCATAGGGAATAATAAGAGTTCCCAGCAGACATTTCCCTCCCCTCCCCCCGCTTTCTGGCAACTCTGAAGCGGGGGGAGGGCCTTCAAACCAGGGGATCCCCTGCCCCCACCTGGGGATTGGCAACCCTACTCCGTGGGTCATGGAGACTCAGTACGGGCACTAAGCCAGATTACAGCCATCCAATGACAGGCTACACTGAGGGTCTCCGGGCAGGGCTGGATTAACAATTAGGCCAAGTAGGCACTGGCCTATGGGCCCCCATGTCTTTAGGGGCCCCGAGCCAGTATTCCCCCTGCTTGCTACCCTACCAGCCTGCATGCACAGTCAACCACAGAGTCACTCTTTGCCCAACTTCCCTGGTGAAGCTACCCTACCAGCCTGCATGCACCGTCAACCACAGAGTCACTCTTTGTCCAACTTCCCTGGTGAAGCTACCCTACCAGCCTGCATGCACAGTCAACCACAGAGTCACTCTTTGTCCAACTTCCCTGGTGAAGCTACCCTACCAGCCTGCATGCACAGTCAACCACAGAGTCACTCTTTGCCCAACTTCCCTGGTGAAGCTGATGCTAGGGCTCTCTGCCTCCCCCCCACGCCTTTGTCAAAGGGGCTTTTGAGAAGGTGCCTGCAGGCTGCAGCACGGGCCGCGGGTGGTGAGGCGGGTGCTCTGACTGAGATAATTTGCAAGGGGACCTCCAAGGTATTGACTGCCTAGGGGCCTCCACAGGGTGTAAGCCAGCACTGTCTCCAAGGTCCTAGTGAAAAGCTAAAACAGACAGGAGGGGGGAATCTTTCTGGGATCTGAAGGAGGAACTGAAGTTTTAGCTATCCCTGATAGTCTCAAAAATGAAAAAAAAAAAAAAGGCACGTTCTCTCCCAGTCCCACAATGAGAAAGGCCAAAGGTCAGCAGTAGAACTTCTGCTTGGCATGTAGAAGGTCCCAGGTTCGATCCCTGCCATCTCCAGTTAAAAAGGGCCAGGCAAGAGGTGATGGGAAAGACCCGCAGGCAACAGTCAGAGGGCTTCTGGAGCTCTGGAGGGCCACTACCCTGGTGAGACCCTGGAGAGCCACTACCAGTCTGAGTAGACAACAGTGAGTTTGATGGACCAAGGGTCTGATTCAGTATAAGGCAGCTTCACTTCTCTGAGCTAACTGGGGAGAGGTCATGGCTCCATGGAACAGCATTTGTTTTTCCATGCAGAAGGTCCTAGGTTCAATCCCCAGCATCTCCAGTTAAAAGGACCAGGCAGGAGGTGATGGAAAGACCTGAGACCCTGTAGAGCTGCTGCCAACCGGAGTAGACAAGACTGACCTGGATGGACTAGTGGGCAGATTCAGTCTAAGGCAGCTTCCTCTGTTCATGTATTATAGTGGAGGGGCCGTGGCTCAGAGGAAGAGCATCTGCTTGGTATGCAGAAGAAGAAGAATTGCAGAATTATACCCCGCCCTTCTCTCTGAATCAGAGTGGCTCACAATCTCCTTTACCTTCCTCCCCCACAACAGACACCCGGTGAGGTAGATGAAGATATTGGATTTATATCCCGCCCTCCACTCCGAAGAGTCTCAGAGCGGCTCACAACCTCCTTTACCTTCCTCCCCCACAACAGACACCCTGGGAGGTGGGTGGGGCTGAGAGGGCTCTCACAGCAGCTGCCCTTTCAAGGACAACCTCTGCCAGAGCTGTGGCTGACCCAAGGCCATGGTAGCAGTTGCAAGTGGAGGAGTGGGGGAATCAAACCTGGTTCTGCCAGATAATGTCAGGCTCTGTTCATTCACTGTGTCATTAATAATTGCTACTAACCCTAGTCGAATATGCAGAGGGACTCTTACTAACCAGGAACGGAGTCAGCTAGGAGGGAGGGGGGAAGAGTAGAGAGCCGTTTCCCAGGACTATCAAAGGTTGCCAAGAGTCTTTGAAGCCACCCGTAGGTGCCAGCTTCTCACCTCCTCCCGGGAGGCTCCAAGGCCAGCGCCTCTGGGCAATGTAACCACCAACGGAAGAGATAAGGGGGGAAGTGCTGGGAATGTCTCATATGCACAAGCAGCCTTTTGTTTTGGGAACTGTGGGGTAGTTGTGAATGCTTTGAAGTAGAGAATAAATAGCTATAGATTGAAACAGCCTCTAACAGTTCCAATTTACCCGCTTGCTTGGAGTAACTCTGAAGTATCCAATAAATGCAACTTCGTTTTAAACTACTAAGTCTGCGTTCTTGTGAGCTTCAATGAACCCACGCCTGACAGATAAGAGTCCACGCCCTTAACCACTACACCAAACTGGCTCTCCGAAAAAAATGGAAACTTCCTTTCATTATCTGTAGCTCTTGTGGGTGTCAATGGGAACCCATGGAGTTGCAGAAGGTCCCAGGTTCAATCCCTGGCATCTCCAGTTCAAAGAACCAGGCAGTAGATAATGTGAAGGACCTCAGCTTGAGATCCTGGAGAGCTGCTGCCAGTCTGAGTAGACAATACTGACCTTGATGGACCAAGGGTCTGATCCAGTATAAGGTATTTATTTATTTATTTATTTATTTATTTATTTGTATCCCGCCCTTCCCACAAGTGGCTCAGGGCGGCTTCCAGAAATTAGTCAAACATACAATTAAACAATATAAATATATAAGCAATTAAACATTTAAAACAGTTAAAACCTTAAAAAACCAGTAAACATTCCAATTACATATAGAACAGACGTCAAGCAAGCTACATTGAGTTCTCATCTTAGCTAGGTGTAGGCTAGCCGGAAGAGGGTTGTCTTACAGGCCCTGCGGAACTGAACAAGGTCCCGCAGGGCCCTCACCTCCTCCGGCAGCTGATTCCACCATACGGGGGCCATAACGGAGAAAGCCCTTTCTCTGGTGGCTTTCAAACGGGCTTCTTTTGGCCCAGGGATAGTGAGGAGATTTTGTGTTCCCGACCTCAGTACTCTCTGGGGAACATGTGGGGAGAGACGGTCCTTCAGGTAGGCAGGTCCCAGTCCAGGTATGTGGGACTTCAAGATATTTTACTGTGTCGGGAAGAAATGGAATTCATTCATCACTATCCACTGGCAAGTGGTCCTAAACAAAGTCATCTGAATAGAAAAAATGGAAACTTCCTTTCGTTCTCTGTAGCTCTTGTGGGTGTCAATGGGAACACCCTGAGGTTGCCCGAATCCTAATCACAGTATTGGTCCATTGAAGTCAGTATTGACTGATAATGGCTCTCCAGGGTTTCAGCAGATGTCTTTCGCATCGCCTCCTGCCAGATTCTTTTACTGGAGATGACAGGATTAAACCTGGGGCCTTCTGTATGCTGAGGAGATGCTCTACTACTGAGTCAAGGTCCCTTAGCTTGAATGGGACTGATGGATTTGTGCCCAGCATGTCAAACGTCCCAGGCTAATCCCATCTCATCAGATAGAAGAAATTAAGTAGAGTTGGTCCTCAATTGGAGACCACCAATTGAAGGTGGCTATGCTTGTAGCCACCACCACTTCCTGTGGCAGTGAATTCCATGCGTTAATCACCTTTGGGTGAAGAAGTACTTCCTTTTATCCCTTCTAACTCGGCTGCTCAGCAATTTCATTGAGTGCCCATAAGAGCGGATTGGATAAACATGGAGCAGAGGTCCATTAGTGGCTATAAGCCACAGCTTATTGTTGGAACTCTCTGTCTGGGGCAGTGATGCTCTGTATTCTTGGTGCTTGTGGGGGGAGGCACAGTGGGATGGCTTCTAGTGTCCTGGCCCCACTGATAGACCTCCTGATGGTGCCTGGGTTTTTTTGGTCACTGTGTGACACAGAGTGTTGGCCTGGATGGGCCATTGGCCTGATCCAACATGGCTTGTCTTATGTTCTTATGTGACACAGAGTGTTGGCCTGGATGGGCCATTGGCCTGATCCAACATGGCTTGTCTTATGTTCTTATGTGACACAGAGTGTTGGACTGGATGGGCCATTGGCCTGATCCAACATGGCTTCTCTTATGTTCTTATTTGACATAGAGTGTTGGCCTGGATGGGCCATTGGCCTGATCCAACATGGCTTGTCTTATGTTCTTATTTGACACAGAGTGTTGGACTGGATGGGCCATTGGCCTGATCCAACATGGCTTCTCTTACGTTCTTATTTGACATAGAGTGTTGGCCTGGATGGGCCATTGGCCTGATCCAACATGGCTTCTCTTATGTTCTTATTTGACACAGAGTGTTGGACTGGATGGGCCATTGGTCTGATCCAACATGGCTTCTCTTATGTTCTTATGAGTTCTTGTATTGTAAGAAAGGGAGAAAAGTACTTCTTTCTCTACCTTCTCTGTCCCATGCATAATCTTGTAAACCTCTATCGTGTCACCCCATGTCACTAGTATGTCACAGGCTTGATTGGATCTAGAAATCACTTCTTTGTCTTTTTGGCGGTCTATGGTTTCCATAAAAAGCTAGAAGAGTAGACGTTATTAATTCACTTAGCGGATGACTCATCCCTTTGCATTACTATGAAGACGAGGGATGCATCCAATATCGCCTATTTCAGAAAACATCAGCAGGAACCTCGTCGATACACATCGCATTCATAGTTTCAGATGATTGCAGCAAACGGGATATGAGATTGGAAAATATTATGATCAGGCCTGTTGAGACTGAACGCACCCGCTGATGCACATTTGAACCAATTGTAGGTCATTCGTGATGTATTGTGCGGCCTAAGAAATGACTGTAATCTGGGATGGGGAACATGACGGTATTTTTAAGCGGCTGGAGGTGGTAATACGTGTGTGATCCAAGGACATATCCGCTTTTGCTGATCGATGTCCCAAATCCTCAGCGCCAGTGTAACCTCTGCGCATGTGGGTTCCATGAGACTAAATCAGGACTAAAACTTGCATGGCAAAGGACTGTAAACAAAATTTCTTTAACTCAGGCCTCTCCACCAGATATAAGCACGCAAGAGATAGTCTCTCTGTGTTGGGTTAAAAAAAATGGTTCTTACCTTCAAGACTTTGTGATGAGGAGGAAGAAAGGAGGAGGAGAGGAAGAAGAAGAAGAACCTGTGACTGACTCAAGGTTACATCAGCAGGTGTATCAAACCTGGTTCCCCCAGATAAAAGTCCACACATTTAACCACTACACCAAACCGAGAAAGTAGAGAAAGAAGTACTTTTCTCCCTTTCTCACAATACAAGAACTCGTGGGCATTCGATGAAATTGCTGAGCAGTCAAGTTAAAACGGATAAAAGGAAGTACTTCTTCACCCAAAGGGTGATTAACATGTGGAATTCACTGCCACAGGAGGTGGTGGCAGCCACAAGCATAGCCACCTTCAAGAGGGGTTTAGATAAAAATATGGAGCAGAGGTCCATCAGTGGCTATTAGCCACAGTGTGTGTATATATATATTGCCACTGTGTGACACAGAGTGTTGGACTGGATGGGCCATTGGCCTGATCCAACATGGCTTCTCTTATGTTCTTATGAGTCTCCCCTCCCTTCGAAACCACGAGTATCATAATGCCCTTGTATAAATCAATGGTGTGGCATCATTTGGAGCACTGTGTACAATTCTGGTCACCACACCTCAAAAAAAGATACCATAGCACTGGAAAAAGCCCTGAAATTGGCTCTTTAGCTTAGAGAAACACCGACTTGGGGTGGGCGGTGACATGATAGAGGTTTACAAGATTATGCATGGGATAGAGAAGGCAGAGAAAGAAGTCCTTTTCTCCCTTTCTCACAATACAATAACTCATGGGCACTCCATGGAATTGCTGAGCAGGTGGGTTAGAACAGATAAAAGGAAGTACTTCTTCACCCAAAGGGTGGATAGCAAATGAAGTTCACTGCCACAGAAGGTGGTGGCAGCTACAAGCATGGACAGCTTCAAGAGAGGATTGGATAAACATATGGAACAGATGTCCATCAGTGGCTAGCTATTAGCCACAGGGTATAGATGGAACTCTCTGTATTCTTGGTGCTGGGGAGGGCTTCTTGTGTCCTGGTCCCACTAATAGACCTGATGGCACCTGGGGTTTTTTGGCCGGTATGACAGTGTGTTGGACTGGATGAGCCATTGGCCTGAAGCAAAATGGCTTCTCTTATGTTCTTGTTTGTGTGTGTGTCTGAAGTGCCATGACGTTGCAGCCCATGACGTTGTAGGGTTTTCAAAACAAGAGACTAACAGAGGCAGTTTACCATGGTCTTCCTCTGCATTGTAGTTGTTGTTCGGTCGCACAGTCGAGTCCGACTCTTTGCGACCCCCTGGACCAAGTCACGCCAGACCCTCCTGCCTTCCACCATCCTCCGAAGTCTGCTCAAATTCATGTTTGTTACATCAGTAACGCTGTCCAGCCATCTCCTTTTTTGCCGCCCCCTTCTTCTTAGACCCCCTCAATTTCTTGGGTGGTCTCCCGTCCAAATGCTAACCACGGTTGGCCCTGCTTAACTTCTGAGATCTTTTGAGACCAGGCTAGCCTGGGCCATCGAGGGTAGAGCTGCTACATCCCCAGCTAATACATTCAAGTCAAACCCCCATGAGCCTCCTTCATAGAATTGTAGCGGAAACACTGGAGTGGGGCCATTAGTTTCCTTGCTGCCTTGCTCCTAACATCATTTTCTCCAAAGTTCCTTCCCTCACCTCCCCAGTCATCCATGCAACGGAGATGATTCGGGGACACGCTGGGAGGGCTGGGGTTTAAAAATAAATGTCCTTAGATCCTCCAGAAAGGCACTCCAAGCTGGGGCTTCTGCTGAGGCTAATAAAGATTTCATTATCCCCAGCGTTGCCTCTTCGCCAGCCATGTAGTCACAACAGGTGGCGAAAAGTCACCCGGCTCTTTCTCAACCCAATTAAATCTTTATCGAGGAAAGAAGGGTAGCTGAGCTTTTTGTCTCTCGTCGTCTACAGAGGCATTTCTTTGACTCGCGTTCTCCGCCAATGGTCCCCGGAGTCTGAAAGCTACTTGGGTAACGAGTCCTCTGAAAAATCGCACAGCCCTTCCTCGAGCCCTGCCTTCGAAGCATAACGTTCTATTTTTTTTTGGGGGGGGGACAGGACTGCGGATTGAATTTCGAATTTATAGGCTATCTGTTCCTCCGTGCCTCTCGGCTTCCCAGTCCCCGTCCCACAATCCCACTGAATACTCTGCAAGGAAGTATTCTTACACCAGGCACAGAAATAGGCTCCACCCATTCAGAAGGAAGAACGTGAAGTTTGGCATTGGGGCTAAATGCGGTCTCATTTGGAGTACTGTGTGCAGTACTGGTCGCCGCAACTCAAAAAGGATATGATAGCATTGGAGAAAGTCCAGAGAAGGGCAACTAGAATGATTAAAGGGCTGGAACACTTTCCCTATGAAGAAAGGTTGAAACGCTTGGGGCTCTTTAGCTTGGAGAAACGTCGACTGCGGGGTGACATGATAGAGGTTTACAAGATAATGCATGGGATGGAGAAAGTAGAGAAAGAGGTCCTTTTCTCCCTTTCTCACAAGAACTCGTGGGCATTCAATGAAATTGCTGAGCAGCCAGGTTAAAACGGATAAAAGGAAGTACTTCTTCACCCAAAGGGTGATTAACATGTGGAATTCACTGCCACAGGAGGTGGTGGCGGCCACAAGTATGGCCACCTTCAAGAGGGGTTTAGATAAAAATATGGAGCAGAGGTCCATTAGTGGCTATTAGCCACATATATATATATATATATATATATATATATATATATATATATATATATATATATATATATATATATATAATTGGCCACTGTGTGTCACAGAGTGTTGGACTGGATGGGCCATTGGCCTGACCAACATGGCTTCTCTTATGTTCTTAAATGGTTGCGGAATATCAGAGAGAAGGTACAACAGGGGCTCCCAGCCTTTTTGAGCCTGTGGACACACTGGGAGGTCTAAGACAGAGTGATGGGCACAACTGCAAAAGGCTTTCATGGCCGGAGGCTTTCACGGTGAGAGTTCATTGGTTGTTGCAAATTTTCTGGGCTGTGTGGCCATGGTCTTGGGATTGTTAGGCCTGACGTTTCTCCAGCAACTGTGACTGGCATCCTCAGAGGTATAACCCAGAAAACTGGAGTTCTCTCTGGGTCAAAGTGAGAAGAAGATGGTAGGTAAGTAATTTATATCTACTCAAGAAGGTGGGGTGGGGCTGAGTCATTATCTTGTACAAGGTAATGACTCAGCCCTACCCCACCTGCCTACCAACTTCTTCTCACTTTGACGCAGAGAGAACTTCAGTTTTCTGGGTTATACATCTGAAGATGCCAGTCACAGTTGCTGGCAAAACATCTGGTCTCACAATGCCAAGACCACGGCCACACAGCCTGGAAAATTTACAATGACCAACCACAAAATGGTCAGGGTGGAAGATGGAGCCAAACACACTCACCACATCTTCTTCTCCTCCTCCTCCTCCTTCTTCATCATCATCATCATCATCATCATCATCATCATCATCATCATCATCATCATCATCAATTTATTTCATTTATTATTCGCCCTATCCCAGTGCCAAGTACTCTTGCCATGATAGACTTAATACTGAGAATTGTCTGCTTATGAATGCTTCCCTCTTCCCAGTTTGGTGTAGTGGTTAAGTATGTGGACTCTTATCTGGGAGAACCGGGTTTGATTCCCCACTCCTCCGCTTGCACCTGCTGGAATGGCCTTGGGTTAGCCATAGCTCTGGCAGAGGTTGTCCTTGAAAGGGCAGCTGCTGCGAGAGCCCTCTCCAGCCCCACCCACCTCACAGGGTGTCTGTTGTGGGGGAGGAAGGTAAAGGAGATTGTAAGCTGCTCTGAGTCTCTGATTCAGGGAGAAGGGCGGGGTATAAATCTGCAATTCTTCTTATCACTTCCCTACTTTCCCTGAACTTGTACCTGCTGTTTAGACTATGTGTCGGCGAGTAGATAGGAGCCCCGTGGCACAGAGTGGTAAAGTTGCAGTACTGCAGTCCTAAGCTCTGCTCACGACCTGAGTTCGATCCCGGCAGAAGCTGGGTTCAGGTAGCCGGCTCAGGGTTGACTCAGCCTTCCATCCTTCCGAGGTCGGTCAAATGAGTACCCAGCTTGCTGGGGGGAAAGTGTAGATGACTGGAGAAGGCAATGGCAAACCATAAAAAGTCTACCGTGGAAACGTTGTGAAAGCAACATCACCCCCAGAGTCGGAAATGACTGGTGCTTGCAGAGGGGACTACCTTTACCTTTTTAGGCTAGTAGAGTTGCAACAATATTTATGAAGAATGTTTATCAAGAATGTTACCTTGGGAATAGAACTGTGCACTACATGTGGCCTGGGGGCTAAATCAGGCCCCTGGAAAACTTCTATCAGGGCCCCGAGCAACTGGCTGTCATCAGCTTCCTTCTCCCTTTCTCTTGCTTCCTTCTGCATCACAGCTTGCTTTGCCAGGCTTGCTCAATCACACTCGAGCTACAGAGCAAAGCCTCTATTTTCTCCATTGGCTGAGCTCCTCCCTCGGGGAGGAAGGCCGGGAGGGAGAGCTTGCTTTGCCAGGCTCTCTCAATCGCACAGCAGAGCTACGGAGTCAAGCCTCTCTTCCTTATACCGCCTGGGGTTCCTCCCCCTTCTGGCCCCCTGGGGAAGGAAGGAAAGAGCCAGAGCTTCCTTTGCCCAGTTCCTTGGATCCCAGGGGAGAGATGCAAAGAAAGCACCATTAAAACCAACAAGCGCTAATGTTTTAAGCATGTTTTATTTTAAGGTGGTTTTTTTTTTCTTTAAAAAATATTTTTGTTTGTCTGTGTCCTTTATAAAGTTTATATCTCCATTACGTGGCACTACGTTTTATGACACACATGACTCGGCCCAACATTTATGTCAGATCCAGCCCTTGTAAAAAATGAATTTGACACCCCTGGTCCAGATGGAACACTCTGTCTGGGGCAGAGAGGCTGTGTCTTCTTCTACGAATCCCTCTGTCAATCAACCTCATCAGAAGTGAGATCCAGGTGGGCAGCCGTGTTGGTCTGAAGCAGTAGAAGAAAGCAAGAGGCAAGTGGCATCTTTAAGACCAACCCAGTTTTGTTCAGAATGTAAGCTCTCGTGTGCTAGAAGCACACTTCATCAGACCAAGCTGTGGTTAGGTGTGCGGACTCTTCTCTGGGAGAACCGGGTTTGATTCCCCACTCCTCCACTTCCAGCTGCTGGCATGGCCTTGGGTCAGCCATAGCTCTCTTATCTGGGAGAACCAGGTTTGATTCCCCACTCCTCCACTTGCAGCTGCTGGAATGGCCTTGGGTCAGCCAGAGCTCTCTTATCTGGGAGAACCGGGTTTGATTCCCCACGCCTCCACTTGCACCTGCTGGAATGGCCTTGAGTCAGCCATAGCTCTCTTATCTGGGAGAACCGGGTTTGATTCCCCACTCCTCCACTTTCAGCTGCTGGAATGGCCTTGGGTCAGCCATAGCTCTCTTATCTGGGAGAACTGGGTTTGATTCCCCACTCCTCCACTTGCAGCTGCTGGAATGGCCTTGGGTCAGCCAGAGCTCTCTTATCTGGGAGAACCGGGTTTGATTCCCCACGCCTCCACTTGCACCTGCTGGAATGGCCTTAGGTCAGCCAGAGCTCTCTTATCTGGGAGAACTGGGTTTGATCCCCCACTCCTCCACTTGCAGCTGCTGGAATGGCCTTGAGTCAGCCAGAGCTCTCTTATCTGGGAGAACCGGGTTTGATTCCCCACTCCTCCACTTGCACCTGCGGGAATGGCCTTGGGTCAGCCATAGCTCTGGCAGAGGTTGTCCTTGAAAGAGCAGCCTCTCAGCCCCACCCACCTCACAAGGTGTCTGTTGTGGGGGAGGAAGACAAAGTCTTCTGAAAATCCCTGGGCCAAAGGAGGCCTAGCTAAAAACAACAAGGGAGCAGGCCTTTTCGATAATGGCACCCCAATGGTGGAACCAGCTGCCAGAGGAGGTGCGGACCCTGCGGGATCTTAACCAGTTCCGTAGGGCTTCTAAAACCACCCTCTTCCAACTTGCTTTCTAAGGTAGAACCATGGCAATGACATCAAGCCATTTTTATATATGTACCGAGATTGTAGCACCATTAATTTACACTGGTTTTTAGATTATTTATTTAACTTAATTTATGAATTGTATTTTAACTGTATTATTCTGATTTTATTGTTATATCATGGTTATGTACCATGGTTTGTAAGCCGCCCTGAGCCTGCCTTGGCGGGGAGGGCGGGGTATAAATAAAAGTTGTTGTTGTTGTTGTTATTGTTGTTGTTGTTGTTATTATTATTATTATTATTATTATTATTATTATTATTATTATTATTATTATTATTATTATTATTAAAGAAGATTGTAAGCTGCTCTGAGACTCTGAGATTCGGAGCGGAGGACGGGATATAAATCCAATATCATCATCTTCTTCCACATGAAAGCGTACGTTCTAAATAAAACTTTGTGGGTCTTAAAGGTGCTACTTGATTCTTGCTTTGTTCCTCCTCAGAAGTGTTTCTCATCTTGGTCCTCTATTCTTCTGTGAGATATTCTGTTTCGGTTTTTTCTCCTGGGCTGTTTCGATCGCTGCCCTTGCATTGTTTAAGATAGTTTGCTATTTAGCCTCAGGCAGCTTTCAAACATGGTCATAAGGCCAAACGGCAGCAGTCAAAAGCATAATACAAAAATACAATTTAAAACCAAGCGCTCTGTACCGAGCAGTAAACAATGCATTGATCATCTATCCAAAAAAAGCCGTTAATGGCCAACATAAAACTATACCACTTGGGAGAAGGGCCTTTGAAAAGAACGGTCCAGTGAGCCTTGGCAAAGGGAAACAGAATTAGCAAAGGCCTTCTGAACAAGCGGCCCTGTGGCGCAGAGCGGTAAAGCAGCAGTACTGTGGTCTGAACTCTCTGCTCACGACCTGAGTTCGATTCTGGCAGAAACTGGATTCAGGTAGCCGGCCCAAAGTTGACTCAGCCTTCCATCCTTCTGAGGTCGGTAAAATGAGTCCCCAGCTTGCTGGGGGAAAGTGTAGATGACTGGGGAAGGCAATGGCAAACCACCCCGTAAAAAGTCTGCCGTGAAAACGTTGTGAAAGCAACGTCACCCCAGAGTCGGAAACGACTGGTGATTGCACAGGGGACCTTTCCTTGCCAAGGACTAAGAGAGCCCCGTGGCGCAGATTGATAAAGCTGCAGTACTGCAGTCCTAAGCTCTGCTCACGACCTGAGTTCGATCCCAGCAGAAGCTGGGCTTTCAGGTATCCGGCTCGAGGTTGACTCAGCCTTCCATCCTTCAAAGGTCGGTCAAATGAGTACCCAGCTTGCTGGTGGGAAAGTGTAGATGACTGGGGAAGGCAATGGCAAACCACCCCATAAAAAGTTTGCCGTGAAAACATTGTGAGAGCAACATCACCCCAGAGCCGGAAACGACTGGTGCTTGCACAGGGGACCTTTCCTTTCCTTTTCCTGAACATTCAGGGGTTTTTTGGGGTGGGGTGGGGGGAATGAGTCTGGTAATGTCAATTTGCTATGATGAATGGATATCTTCCCCGTTATTTATTTACTCATAACCCATTCCAGCTTGCTGATGTAAAATTAGCTCTTTGTAAAGCCAAACGTTCAGCGCGTAAACAGCCCCAAAATGACCCGAGAATGCTAACCATAAAATTTAAACAAAACAAGGGGGAAAGCTTGCAAGGATGTCGATCAGTGATTCCCGACATGACCCCCGCTGGGCCTGCCATAGTGTTTCGTGGCTTTTTCTCATAGCAGGAACTCCTTTGCATATTAGGCCACGCCCCCTGGTGTAACCGATCCTCCTGGAGCTTCCAGGGCTTTTCTCATAGGGCCTACTGTAAGCCCTTGAAGGATTGGCTACATCAGGGGTGTGTGGCCTAATATGAAGAGGAGCTCCTGTTAAACAAAGAGCCCTGCTTGGCACCATCTTGCTTCTTAAGCCTTGGAGAAAAAATCCAAGTGATCCTGAAGCTTTCCCACCCTCTTATTTTCATCACCTGTGTGAACGTAGGAACATATGAATCTTCCTTCTACTCAGTCAGACCCTCGGTCCATCAAAGTCAGTATTGTCTGCTCCCCATATGAGCCCCAGAGGTCATTACGATTGGCCAGTCAACATCTCCTGACCATCCCTGGCCCAAGGGACGTCCGGCTTGCCTTGACTAGGCCCAGAGCCTTTTCGGCCCTGGCCCCGATCTGGTGGAATCAGCTCCCTGTGGAGGTTTGGGCCCTACCAGGTTTTCTGCCATTCTGGAGGGCCTGTAAGACGGAGCTGTTCCGCTAGGCCTATGGCTGAGGCTGACAATCTCCTTTACCTTCCTCCCCCACAACAGACACCCTGGGAGGTGGGTGGGGCTGAGAGAGCTCTCCTGGAAGCTGCCCTTTCAAGGACAACTCTGCAAGAGTTATGGCTGACCCAAGGCCATCCCAGGCAGGTGCAAGTGGAGGAGTGGGGAATCAAACCCGGTTCTCCCAGAGAAGGATCCGCGCACTTAACCACTACACCAAGCAGAAGAAGAGGAGGAGGAGGAGGAGATTGGATTTATACCCTGCCCTTTGCTAGCCAAAGGAGTCTCAGAGTGGCTTACAAATCTCCTTTCCCTTCCCCTCCTCACAACAGACATCCTGTGCGGTAGGTGGGGCTGAGAGAGCTCTGACAGAAACTGCTCTTGAGAGAACTTGTGGCTGACCCAAGGTCACATCAGCAGGTGCAAGTGGAGGAGTGGGGAATCAAACCCGGTTCTCCCAGATAAGAGTCCGCACACTTAACCACTACAGCAAACTGACTCTAATGGTGTTTGGTCATATTAGTTTGGTGTTTGGCTGTATTGTTCCCTGATAGTGGGGTTTTACATTATAGTCCAGCCCTTTCCTGGATCCACCTCCAAAGCCTCTAGGTATTTTCCAACATGAAAAAGAAGAAGAAGAAGAAGATGATGATGATATTGGATTTATATCCTGACCTACACTGTTCACAACAGAAGTGAAACAATACCAGTCAGCTTCTCTACATCAGTGGTCCAGTGGTTAAGTGTGCAGACTCTTATCTGGGAGAACCCGGTTTGATTTCCCACTCCTCCACTCGCACCTGCTAGAATGGCCTTGGGTCAGCCATAGCTCTGGCAGAGGTTGTCCTTGAAAGGGCAGCTGCCGTGAGAGCCCTCTCCAGCCCCACCCACCTCACAGGGTGTCTGTTGTGGGGGAGGAAGGTAAAGGAAATTGTGAGCCACTCTGAGACTCTTCGGAGTGGAGGGCAGGATATAAATCGAATATCTTCATCTTCTTGATGTGACCTTGGGTCAGCCAAAAGTTATCTCATGGCTGGTTCTGCTCAAGAGCAGTTTCCATCAAAGCTCTCTCAGCCCCATCTACCTCACAGGGTGTCTGTTGTGGGGGAGGAAGGGAAAGGAGATTATGAGCCGCTCTGAGACTCTTCGAAGTGGAGGCCGGGATATAAATCCAATATCTTCATCTACCTCACAGGGTGTCTGTTGTGGGGGAGGAAGGGAAAGGAGATTATGAGCCTCTCTGAGACTCTTCGGAGTGGAGGGCAGGATATAAATCCAATATCTTCATCTACCTCACAGGGTGTCTGTTGTGGGGGAGGAAGGGAAAGGAGATTGTGAGCCACTCTGAGACTCTTCGGAGTGGAGGGCGGGATATAAATCCAATATCTTCATCTACCTCACAGGGTGTCTGTTGTGGGGGAGGAAGGTAAAGGAGATTGTGAGCCACTCTGAGACTCTTCGGAGTGGAGGGCGGGATATAAATCCAATATCTTCATCTACCTCACAGGGTGTCTGTTGTGGGGGAGGAAGGGAAAGGAGATTGTGAGCCACTCTGAGACTCTTCGGAGTGGAGGGCGGGATATAAATCCAATATCTTCATCTACCTCACAGGGTGTCTGTTGTAGGGGAGGAAGGGAAAGGAGATTGTGAGCCGCTCTGAGACTCTTCGGAGTGGAGGGCGGGATATAAATCCAATATCTTCATCTACCTCACAGGGTGTCTGTTGTGGGGGAGGGGGGAGGTAAAGGAGATTGTGAGCCGCTCTGAGACTCTTCGGAGTAGAGGGCGAGATATAAATCCAGTATCTTCATCTACCTCACAGGGTGTCTATTGTGGGAAGGGAAAGGAGATTGTAAGCCACTCTGAGACTCCTTCAGGTACATCCAATCACTTCCTCCTCCTCCATTCAGCTTCCGTTGAGGACTTGTTTCAAAAGGCTTAACTCTGTGGACCAAGGCAAAAGTTTCTTGCGAACTGGCCAAATCTGGATGAAATGAGGGTTTGGTTTTTGTCCTCGATGCTGGTGAGCGTGGAAAATAAGACACGACGTTCCGGAAAGCATAAGATCCATTAAAAATATAAAATATTTAATAAATATGTAAATTGGTCAAGCTGCTTCCTCTCCAGGAAAGCCGTGTGATGGCGCTGTCCATCTTGTCTTATATCCTCCATTCACGAAGCAAATACCTTAAGAGGATCACAGATGAGTTTTTAAAAAATGAAGTTAAAGTTGAACAAGGACTTTAATCTTTCAAGCAAGAGGTTTTTTCATCTCCCTGTATAATTCCTTCCAGGGTTTTTTCCCCCCTCGGCTGAGGCATTAGTAATCACCTGTCTGGAACATTTTTGAAGGCAAAAGAAAAAAAAAATTAGCTCTCCGGGATTTATTCCGCACGTTATGCAAACAGAACCTCCAGAGGGTGCAATAAAGATGGTAGAGAAAAGTGGGGATAAAGGCCAGCGCAGGGTGGTAAAGCTGCAGTCCTAAGCTCTGCTCAAGACCTGAGTTCAATCCCAGCGGAAGCTGGGTTCAGGTAGCTGGCTCAAGGTTGACTCAGCCTCCCATCCTTCCAAGGTCGGGAAAATGAGTACCCAGCTTGCTGGGGGGAAAGTGCAGATGACTGGGGAAGGCAATGGCAAACCACCTCATAAAAAGTCTGCCGTGAAAACGTCGAATGCTACAAGCACAGATGACTTCAGGAGGGGACTGGATAAAACATATGGAGCGGAGGTCCATCAGTGGCAAGGTACAGATGCAACTCTCTTTCTTGGGCAAGGGATGCTCTGTCTTCTTGATGCTTGAGGTGGCAACAGTGGAAGGGCTTCTAGTATCCTGGCCCCATGAGTGGGCCTCCTGATGGCACCTGGTTTTTTGACCACTATGTGACAGAGTGTTGGACTGGATGGGCCCTGATCCAACATGGCTTCTCATGTTCTTGTGAAAGTGGCCTGGGAAGATAACCTTTCCATGTGTTGATTTACAGCAAGGCACAGGAAAGTGGACACAATAATCTTGGTCCACCTTCCTGCCTTCATTTGATCACTGAGTCAGCCTTCCATCTTTCCGAGGTCGGGAAAATGAGCACTCAGCTTGCTGGGGGACAAGTGTAGATGACTAGGAAGGAAAGATCCCCTGTGCAAGCACCAGTCGTTTTTGACTCTGGGGTGACGTTGCTTTCACAACATTTTCACGGCAGACCTTTTTACGGGGTTGTTTGCCATTGCCTTCCCTGGTCATTACACTTTCCCCCAGTACTCATTTTACCGACCTCGGAAGGATGGAAAGGCTGAGTCGACCTCGAGCCGGCTACCTGAACCAGCTTCCACTGGGATCGAACTCAGGTCATGAGCAGAGGGCTCCAACTGCAGTACTGCAGCTTTACCACTCTGCAGCACGGGGTTCTCTTAATCCAAGGAGAGGAGAGGAGAGGAGAGGAGAGGAGAGGAGAGGAGAGGAGAGGAAAGGAAAGGAAAGGAAAGGAAAGGAAAGGAAAGGAAAGGAAAGGAAAGGAAAGGAAAGGAAAGGAAAGGAAAGGAAAGGAAAGGAAAGGAAAGGAAAGGAAAGGAAAGGAAAGGAAAGGAAAGGAAAGGAAAGGAAAGGAAAGGAAAGGAAAGGAAAGGAAAGGAAAGGAAAGGTCCCCTGTGCAAGCACCAGTCGTTTCCAACTCTGGAGTGATGTTGAGTTCACAACGTTTTCACGGCAGACTTTTGACGGGGTGGATTGCCATTGCCTTCCCCAGTCCTCTACGCTTTCCCCCCAGCAAGCAGGGTACTCATTTTACCGACCTTGGAAGGATGGAAAGGCTGAGTCGACCTCGAGCCGGCTACCTGAACCAGCTTCCGCTGGGACCAAACTCAGGTCGTGAGCAGAGGGCTCCGACTGCAGTACTGCAGCTTTACCGCTCAGTCTAAAACTACAAAATGAAAATAGGCTAAAATGGCAGGTTCTGCTTCACAGAAATGGCCTGTTGTCCAGGTCCGGCAGGTCCCACAGCACTGGGATGGAATGAAGGGGGGGAAACCGGCAAGAAGTGCCGTCTACTGCCTCAGCTGAAAGCCTGGCGAAAGAGCTCTGTTTTGCAGGCCCTGCAGAACTGGAGCAGATCCCGCAGGGCCCGGATATCCAGGGAGAGCTCGTTCCATCAGGCAGGGGCCAGGGTTGAAAAGGCCCTGGCCCTCGTCGAGGTCAGATGGACGTCTCTGGGGCCGGGTATTACCAAAAGTTGTGTCGCTGATCGTAAAGACCTCCGGGGCTCATACCGGGAGAGGCGGCCCCGACAGTATGCTGGCCCCTGGTCGTCTAGGGCATCAGTGCTTAGTTTTTGTGGTCCCTTCTTACACGCCCAGGAAGATGCTAGGCTCAGTCAGAATCTTTCCTCCAGGCCTGACTGTGAAGGGATCCTAAAGTTTTTGCCATCTTCTGGGAATGGAGCAGGGGTCACTGGGGATGTATCTGCATTGGTGTGTGTGTGGGGGGGAGAGATATTTATTAATTCCCTAGAGAACCCTGGAGGTCCCTTCCAACTCTATGATTCTGAGCAGACTCGTCCTACAAGTTCTGTGCTCAGAATTTCATTCCTATGTGTGCAGGGCTTGACTCAGAATGAAGGAAACGTAAGCCTTCTTCTCCACACTTTTATTGCTGACCTGAAATGGCCCCAGAGAGGAAACCATTCTGCTCTACTAGGAGACCTTACGTGGCCACATCCATCAGCTTTTTTTCAATGAGGAAAATGGAAGGGGAAGGCAGCATGGACGAGCGCAGTTTCAGCAGAATGTTGAAGCGAAGCAGGCTGGATGGATGGGGAACCACCAAGGAAGGTTGGGCAGATGAAGACAATGCCCAACCACTCTGCTTCTCACTCGCTTCGAAAGCCTATTGCTGGGTCGCCATAAGACAGCTGTGACTCGACACATGTAACCAGGAAGAAGAAGAAGACTGCAGATTTATATCCCGCCCTTCTCTCAGAATCAGAGTGGCTTACAATCGCCTATATCTTCTCCCCCCACAACAGACATCCTGTGTGGTGGGTGGGGTTGAGAGAGCTCTCCCAGCAGCTGCCCTTTCAAGGACAGCTCCTGCGATAGCTATGGCTGACTCAAGGCCATTCCAGCAGCTGCAAGTGGAGGAGTGGGGAATCAAACCCGGTTCTCCCAGATAAGAGTCCCCACACTTAACCACTACACCAAACTGGCTCTTCTTTGCATATTAAGCCACTCCTTTGCATATTAGGCCACACACCCTGATGTAGCCAATCCTGTAAGAAGGCCCTGTAGTAGGCCCTGTAAGAAGAGCCCTGTAAACTCCAGGAGGATTGGCCACATCAGGGGTGTGTGGCCTAATATGCAAAGGAGTTCCTGCTGCAAAAAAAAAACACCCCCTGGTTACAAGCCCTGGATGTAGTGCTGCAAACAGCAAATCCCCAGGTCAGGAAAATTATAGGGAGGGGGCTTAAGCCCCCTTCTCTTTACACACCATGATCCTGAACTGAATTGAGCTCCCACATGCCTAGGAATTGAAATATGAGCACCTTTCTTGACCAGCAATATGGGCAACCCAAGGACTTTACAATGCATGAACCATCCCTGAAACACAGCCTTCTACAGTAATGCATGCAATTATCCATGGCTCACTGGTAGAGCATCTGCTTGGAATGCAGAAGGTCCTAAGTTCAATCCTCGGCATCTCCTGGTAGTAGATATGCTTACAATGGAAAGCCAGTAGAGCTGCTGACATTCTGAGTAGACAATACTGACCTCTTATTTGGCCTTCCCCTGATTATAAGACCAGAAGAAGAGTCCTGCTGGCTCAGGCCAAGGGCCTGTGAGACCGAGCTCTTCTAGAGGCCTCTTAGATGATATCTTGATGCCTCTGACAAGAGTGATTGAGCTCTCTGAAGATGCTGTGCCAACAGGAATTTACTGATATAAGAACATAAGAGAAGCCATGTTGGATCAGGCCAATGGCCCATCCAATCCAGCACTCTGTGTCACACAGTGGCCAAAAAACCCCAAGTGCCATCAGGAGGTTCACAAGTGGGGCCAGGACACTAGAAGGCCTCCCACTGTTGCCTCTCCCAAGCACCAAGAATACAGAGCATCACTGCCCCAAACATAAGGACATAAGAGAAGCCATGTTGGATCAGGCCAATGGCCCATCCAGTCCATCACTCTGTGTCACACAGTGGCCAAAACACCCAGGTGCCATCAGGAGGTCCATCAGTGGGGCCAGGAGACTAGAAACCCTCTCACTGTGCCTTCCCAAACACCAAGAATACAGAGCATCACTTGCCCCAGACAGAGAGTTTCAACAATACGCTGTGGCTAACAGCCACTGATGGACCTCTGCTCCATATGCTTATCCAATTCCCCCTTGAAGCTGTCTACTATACTATACTTTGTGGCCACTATTATTATTGACCGTAGTTTGTTGACTATGACGTCTGTTTTTATAATATTACTTTAATGATCTGTTATTGTCTTTCTGTATTTATTGTTGTGATTTTAATTGTTGGAACCCGCTCCAAGCTGTTTTTGGGAGGACCAATATATAAATTAAATAGATAAATAGTGTGTGTGTGTGTGCGCGCGCATGCCATCAAGTCATAGCTGACTTATGGCAGCCCCGTAGGGATTTAAGAACATAAGAGAAGCCATGTTGGATCAGGCCAACGGCCCATCCAGTCCAACACTCTGTGTCACATAAGAACATAAGAGAAGCAATGTTGGATTAGGCCAGTGGCCCCTCCAGTCCAACACTCTGTGTCACATAAGGACATAAGAGAAGCCATGTTGGATCAGGCCAATGGCCCCCTCCAGTCCAACACTCTGGGCATTTTCGCACTGACCTTAATCGGTAGCGACGCCCCTCTTCAGCGCGCAGGATCTGCCTGGATTTCGCACCAATTGCCGCGGAGCACCCAGAAGAGCCGGAAAGTCCCGCGGCTTTTGCGGCGCAAATGGAAACCGCCAAAATCCAGTTTCCATTTGTGCCGCAAAAGCCGCGGGACTTTCCGGCTCTTCCGGGTGCTCCGCGGCAATTGGTGCGAAATCCGGGCTGATCCTGAGCGCTGAAGAGGGGCGTCACTGCCGATTAAGGTCAGTGCGAAAACGCCCTCTGTGTCACATAAGAACATAAGAGAAGCCATGTTGGATCAGGCCAATGGCCCATCCAGTCCAAGATTCTGTGTCACATAAGAACATAAGAGAAGCCATGTTGGATCAGGCCAATGGCCCCTCCAGTCCAACACTCTGTGTCACATAAGAACATAAGAGAAGCCATGTTGGATCAGGCCAATGGCCCATCCAGTCCAACACTCTGTGTCACATAAGAACATAAGAGAAGCCATGTTGGATCAGGCCAATGGCCCCTCCAGTCTCTGTGTCACATAAGAGAAGCCATGTTGGATCAGGCCAATGGCCCATCCAGTCCAACACTCTGTCACCCAGTGGTCAAATAAACCAAGTGCCATCAGTAGGTCCATCAGTGGGGCCAAGGCACCAGTAGCCCTCCCACTGTGCCCTCCCTCCAAACACTAAGAATACAGAGCATCACTTGCCCCAGACAGAGTTTCAATAATACACTGTGGCTAAGAGCAACTGATGGACCTCTGCCCCATATGGTTATCCAATCCCCTCTTGAAGTCATCTATACCTGTAGTCACCACCACCTCCTGCAGCAGTGAGTTCCATGTGTTAATCACCTTTTGGGGGAAGAAGTACCTCCTTTTATCCGTTCTAATCCGACTGCTCAGCGATTTCATTGAGTGCCCACGAGTTCTTGTATTGTGAGAAAGGGAGAAATGTAGTTCTTTACCTTCTCCATCCCGTGCATAATCGTGGAAACCTCTATCATGTCACCTCTCGGTCGACGTTTCTCCAAGCTAAAGAGCCCCAAGCGTTTTAACCGTTCTTCATAGGGAAAGTGTTTCAACCCTTTACTCATTCTAGTTGCCCTTTTCTGCATGGGAAATCTGCATTTCATGGCATGGGAAATCCCGAGGTGCTTTGTCATCGCCTGCGACTGCATCACGGCCCTGGCATTCCCATCCAATTACTGCTTAGCTTCTCAAAGCTAAGGGGATGGACGGTGGCTCAGTGGTAGAGCATCTGCTTGGTAAGCAGAAGGTCCCAGGTTCAATCCCTGGCATCTCCAAAAAAGGGTCCAGGCAAATAGGTGTGAAAAACCTCAGCTTGAGACCCTGGAGAGCCGCTGCCAGTCTGAGAAGACAAGACAGACTTTGATGGACCAAGGGTCTGATTCAGTATAAGGCAGCTTCATATGTTCATATGTTCAAAGCTGATGAGATTGGGTTTGTACAACGTAAGTTGGAAACAAAACCATCACGTCTAGCATTGCTGGGAGAGCTTCTGCGCAGGTGTTCTCCGCTCTCCAGAGGAGGGAAATGGTTGAAAGCATCCGATATTTGTGTTGGCAGCCGCATTGGCACCGTGCTTCAAGAGCCAGATATGTAAACAAGATCCTCCCCCACCACCAGGTGCCGGCACAGATCATCGCAAAGTGCCAGATTCCATGTACAGGACAAGTACAGATCAGAGCGAGCAGAGCTGTAAATTAACAGGTGCCCAGGAAGCTAATAGAAATATATCGACGGGCCTGAAAATCCAGCCAAATAAACAGAGAGATGAGAAAGCCGCCGCAGCTGTCCTAGCCTGTTCCATCACAAAAACTTCAGGTGGCAACAAACACTCTGAAAATAAGCATTGACCAGTGAGATGGGACGAAATACAGAACTAAGAACCAGAACGGGGACCTTAACAATTAAAAGAACCTATCGAGTTTTAAGGGGAAGGGCCGCAGCTCAACGGTAGAGCATCTGCTTGGCATGCAGAAGGTCACAGGTTCAGTTCCTGGCATCTCCAGTTAAAGGGATCAGTCTGTGAGTCGAGTGCCCCCAGCCTTTTTGCCCTTGTAAGCCCCTTTGGCATTCTGACACAAATGGCCGCTACAGAGGAAGAATAAGAAGAGCAGGGCTTTATGCCCCACTCAAGAGCCAGTTTGGTGTGGTGGTGAAGAGCGTGGACCTTATTATTGGGGAACTTCTTCAGATGTTTGAGAGCCTCAAGACACGAACATCAGATGTTTGAGGGAAGGAAGGAAGGAAGGAAGGAAGGAAGGAAGGAAGGAAGGAAGGAAGGAAGGAAGGAAGGAAGGAAGGAAGGAAGAGAAGGAAGGAAGGAAGGAAGGAAGGAACAGTGGCTCAGTGGTAGAGCATCTGATTGGTAAGCAGAAGGTTCCAGGTTCATTCCCTGGCATCTGCAACTAAAAATGGTCCAGGGAAATAGGTGAGAATTCGGCGCCCACCCAGGCCGCGCCGCAAAGCGGCTGCGCGCCAAAGGGCCGCCTTTTGCCTCCCTGGAAGGAGGGGAGGCTGCCTATGAGCTTCCCGTCCATCTGGGAGTGCAAGGCGGGCGGAGCATCGGGGCTATTTGTAGCCTCGACCCCTCCCTCCCAGTTCAGGCTCGTTGCCGCTCTCGGCCCACCCTCCACCCTGTGTAGTACAGGTTTAACCGGTCGTCTTATTAGGGGGCCAGGTAGGAATTTTTTCATCTCACCTGATTGGCCTGTGGTGGGGTGTTTTTTCGCCTACCTTGTATTACCGACAGTGGTGTGGATATTTGGTAATAGGGTGGGGGGGGTTAATTTTGGTCACTTGGCAGAAGGAGCAAGGGGTTTATACCTTGCAGGTGAGCACCCAGACAACTGCACCTGTTCGTGGAGTCGATACGCAGGAGCGGCAGATGGGCTTTACGGCTCAATGCTGTATAATGCAGATCGTATTCATGCTCCTCCTAGATTCGCCTCCTTCTGGGTATCGGGGCAGAAGTTTTGAGGAGGGTTTGGCCTGGCGAGCCTGGCATTAGCCAGAATCTTATGCTCGTGCTGGGGCAGGGTGACTCTCCCTTCGTGGGACTTGGCGGGGTCTGAGGAAGACCCCAGGGGCTTGTCCCACCGTAGGTTGCCCTTGCCCGTGTTAATTGTGTAATTAAATAAAGTGGCCCGTTTCCCAATATTCTGTGTCTGCCTCTTTTATTCCGACTAGGGGGGCCAAAAACCTCAGCCGACCCTGGAGAGCTGCTGCCAGTCTGAGTAGAAGATACTGACCTTGATGGTCAAGGGTCTGATTCAGTATGGAGCAGCTTCATGCGTTCTTGCACACTTTTGTTTCCTCCTGAGATGGAGAAATCGGGCTTGACAATTGATTTGAAAGCTTAGTGTCCAACACAGAATCCCTTGCAACACAACACACACACACACACCCTTGTAAGAGCACGAGGAGAGCACGCTAGGAACTTCTGAGTTATGGACGTGTAATGGAAGGTCCCTAAAGCCCTCAAGCAACCTTTGCAACACATGCAAAAGAGAGTCGTGGCACCAATCGAAAGACGTCTGACGAAAATCATAACTCAGTCGGCAAATTGGCACTAATGACTGGGAGAGGCATTGTGCAGTTGCTGAATGTTAATGTCGGTAAGTAAAGGAGCAAACACAATTTATAAAAATCAGGGCTGCTCCATCTCGCCGCACACTTCTTGTTTGTTTATTGCTAACAAGTGCAGTTTAGGCTGAATTATTTATGGCAATATTTCACTGCAGGCCAGCCAGCGTTCGGGAGCCTGTCTTTCGTAGGAGTCGGGCCATCTGGCTAACGCATCACCTGGCTCTCACGCCCTCTGGGTTCTTCTTTGAGTTCGGCCTAGATCCCAGCATCTGGCTTCAAAGAAACAAGCAACCGTCCGTATAAATTACGGGGGGGGGGGGGGGGGTCAAGAAATTGCGTTCGGACAAAGCTGGAGATTCTCCATTGGCAAACGATATATCGTTTGCAAATTCTATATAGCTATACAATGATTTAATAATACGGATTTGAAAACCGTAGATAGGATTTGAAATTAGCCTTCCCAGTTCCTTGTCTAAATCTTGTAGGCTTTGGGGGCGGAGCTTAGGAAGGGTGAGGGAGGAGATTGGCTTCAGTCTGAGGATGAGGAGAGGAAGAAGAAGGTGATGATGATGATGTTGATGATGATATTGGATTTATACCCCGCCCTTCACTCTGAATCTCAGAGTGGCTCACAATCTCCATTACCTTCCTCCCCCACAACAGACACCCTGTGGGGTAGGTGGAGCTGAGAGAGCACTCACAGAAGCTGCCCTATCAAGGACAACTCCTGCAAGACCTATGGCTGACCCAAGGCCGTTCCAGGGGCAGCTCTCCAGGGTCTCAGGTTGAGGTCCTTCACATCACCTAGTGCTTGATCCTTTTACCTGAAGATGCTGGGATTGGATCTGAGAACTTCTGCATGCCAAGCAGATGCTCTCTACTACTGAACCACAGCCCCTCCCCAAGAATCACCCGGTCCACCCTCCAAAGCAGCCATTTTTCTCCAAAGGAGCGAATTTCTTGCATCCGTGCCCCACCTGGAGATTGGTACCCCTTCTGGCAGAGCCAGATCACTCATTCCGCATGCAGATCGGGAGTGTGTGCATATCCCAAATGTATTATTTTCCGTGACATCCACCTGACAGCTTATGCCTAGGCCTGACCTCCAGGGGGCAGCATGCATTGAAGATATAGAAGATATTGGATTTATATCCCGCCCTCCACTCCGAAGAGTCTCAGAGCGGCTCACAATCTCCTTTACCTTCCTCCCCCACAACAGACACCCTGTGAGGTAGAAGAAGATATTGGATTTATATCCCGCCCTCCACTCCGAAGAGTCTCAGAGCGACTCACAATCTCCTTTACCTTCCTCCCCCACAACAGACACCCTGTGAGGTAGAAGAAGATATTGGATTTATATCCCGCCCTCCACTCTCAAGAGTCTCAGAGCAGCTCACAATCTCCTTTACCTTCCTGCCCCACAACAGACACCCTGTGAGGTAGATGAAGATATTGAATTTATATCCCGCCCTCCACTCCAAAGAGTCTCAGAGTGGCTCACAATCTCCTTTCCCTTCCTCCTCCACAACAGACACCCTGTGAGGTGGGTGGCTGGAGAGGACTCTCACAGCAGCTGTCCTTTCAAGGACAACCTCTGCCAGAGCTATGGCTGACCCAAGGCCATGCTAGCAGGTGCAAGTGGAGGAGTGGGGAATCAAACCCGGTTCTCCCAGATAAGAGTCCGCACACTTAACCACTACACCAAACTGGCTCTCCATGCATGCCTTGGATGGTGTGTTTAGGGGTAATCTAGAGATGCCCCATTGTCTGAAAATTATAAGGCCTGATTATAAATGGTAGTAATGACCTCCCTAGGGAAAGTCACATGATTAAACCATAACGGCCTCCAAACCGGGCGATCCCCTGGAGATTGGCAGCCCTAATCCAAGGAAGTCCCAAGAAGAAGATGATGATGATTTTTTTTTTTATTTTAACTTTTATTTGAAATTAAGAGAAAACAGTAACAACGTCAACAAATGCAGCACTGAACTAAAAAGGCAAATGAGGATGAGGATGATACTGGATTTGTATCCCACCCTATACTCTGAATCTCAGAGCGTCACAATCTCCGTTTCCTTCCTCCCCTCACACAACAGACTCCCTGTGGGGTGGGGTGGGGCTGAGAGAGCTCTCACAGAAACTGCCCTTTCCAGGACTACTCCTACGAGAGCTATGGCTGACCCAAGGCCATCCCGGCAGCTGCAAGTGGAGGAGTGGGGAATCAAACCCGGTTCTCCCAGATAAGAGTCCACGCACTTAACCACTACACCAAACTGGCAAAGATAGCCAACATAGCTTTTTGGGTGGTCAAAGGGGACTCCATCCTCCCCCTCCCTTTTTTAACCAGCTGAAAAACTGCTTGGATCCAACCCGCGGTGTAGCCTGCTACTCCCAGCTTCATCAGTGCCATTCTCAATTTGTTCCTGGGCACGACGGCGTATTTATTTCCATTTGGGAAACCTAATCTTGCTGCTTTCTTACGATTTATCACTCCAGCTGGCCTGACAATAATTGTTCTATTTCGGTTAAGGACATTTTTATCTCCCGTAACATCAAGAGAACGGTAGTGAAGGCTCCATTTTTTAAAATATGTACGGGCTTTGGTTGCATAATGAATATTTATAGATCTCTAAAATATTTAGGATGTTTAAAAATATATATTTATATTTTCCCACTCAGTGTAATTGCATTTGGATAGCGGATTCGTGTTTTTATAGCCGAACATTTTTTTTGCTCCATTATAACATTTGTCTTGCGGGCTGGCTTCCCCTCTGCCCCTCCTGTTCAGCTCCGCTCTTCCTTTGCACAAAAGAAGTCAAGCGATGCCAAAATTCCTGCTAACATGAATAGGAATCCACGGAGTGCAAGGCACTGTACAAACACATCGTTAACAATATATGTCTGGAGCAAAGATCCTCAACCATTTTGAGCCTCTGGGCACCTTTGGAATTCTGAGGGGAAAGTGGCAGGCGCAACTACAAAATGGCTGCCGCAGGAGGCCCGGGTGCAACCAGAAAATGGTTGCCACATTAGGGGTAGAGGTGTGTGTGTGTGTGTTATGTGCCATCGAGTTCCTTCCTACTAATGGTGACCCTATGAACGGATGACCTCCCCAAAGCCTATTTTTAACATCCTTGCTCAAGTCTAGGAAACTGGGGTCTGTGACTTCCTTTATACATAATCAATCCATCAACAGGAGGTGCAGCTAGGCTTGCCAATCCCCAGGTCCCAGCAGGGGTTCTTCCGCTTTCCCAGGCTCCTTCCCACCCCCAGTCAGCTGGCTGGCAGGGGAAAGCCCCGCCCCCACAGCCACCATGTGACTTCCCCCTTCCGGAGGCTTCAGACTCCAATTGAAAGGCTTCCTCTTGGGATGGCGTGTCTGTGTTACTTTGAAGAAGCTGGCAGCAACTCGTGAGTAGAGAGGCCAATGCCTCGCTTCAGAGTCACCAGAAACGGGGTGGGGGGAGGGAAATGTCTGCTGAGCACTTCATTATTCCCTATGTGGAGATCAATTCTCATAGGGTATAATAGGAAATTGATCTGGAGGTTTCGGGGGCTCTGGGGGAGCTGTTTTTTTAGGTAGATGCACCAAATTTTCTGTATAGTATCTAGTCTCTCTCCCCAAAGTAACCACTAAGTTACAAAAGGATTGGACCAGGGGGTCCAATTCTATGAGCCCCAAAAGAAGGTGCCCCTATCCTTCATTATTTCCTATGGAAGGAAGACATTTAAAAAGGTGTGCTATCCCTTTAAATGTGATGGCCAGAACTCTCTTTCCCTCATGCTAACCTTTACACAGAACTCCTTGGAGTTCAATTATGCTTGTCACACCCTTGTTCCTGGCTCCGCCCCCAATGTCTCCAGGCTTTACCCCCAAAGTCTCCTGGCTCCACCCCCAAAATCCCCAGATATTTCTTGAATTGGACTTGGCAGCCCTAGGTGGAGCCCTACATAGAGAGTAGGGTTGCCAAGTCTAATTCAGAAAATATCTGGGGACTTTGGGGGTGGAGCCAGGAGACTTTGGGGGCGGAGCCAGGAGACTTTCTTCATCTCTGTTTTATGAGAATATTCAGAAACAGGGTGGGAGGGGTGGAGAAACAGAAAGAAAGATTTTTGGAATACCCTAAGTCGCAGAGAGGAGAACATTAGCTTGTTTAAAAGCAGTGGGAATGAAATGAGATTTGGGTGTCTGCTGAAATAAGAGCAAAGAGAGAAAGAAGCGTCCTCATTATGTGAAACAATTATAGTTCAGTATTTCAAATAAGCGAGGGCTTTTCTCTGGGCACGGGAGAGCTGCACACATTTGAGTTGCTAATAAAGGGAGGCTCAGAAACAAAAGGAAATATGGGAGCCCTTGGAGACGCCCTGTCAAAATTATGTAGTGTGGATGGTAAATGCAGAGATATTGGAAAGAAATGGGGCTCTGTGCTAATCTGCCTACATGGAAAGAACATCGCTCTAGAGGAAAGCCTTCATAACTATTGCCAGCAGTTGATATTATCGGATTTTGGGTCCTGATCTTCTGAGCTTGGTTATGACAAAAAAAAAGTATCCAAAGTTACTTCTCTCTTTCCCTCATGCTAACCTTTACACTATAGGGTTGCCATCTTTCAGGTGGTAGCTGGAGATTGCTTGAGATTACATTAGCACTTGCTGATCTTAAAGGTGCTTCCTTTGTATTTCTCTCATGGGATCCAGGGAACTGGGGAAAGGAAGCTGTGGCTCTTTCCTTCCTTCCCCAGGGGACCAGGATGGGGAGGAGCCTCAGCCAATAGAAGAAAGAGAGGCTTCGCTCAGTAGCTCTGCTGTGCAACAGAGAAAGCCTGACAAAGAAAGCTATACCTCTCCTCCCTTCCTCCCCAAGGGAGGAGCCTCAGCCAATGGAGAAAATAGAGATTTTGCTCTGTAGCTCTTGTGCAATTGAGCAATCCTTGCAAAGCAAGCTGTGATGCAGAAGGAAGCAAGAGAGAGGGAGAAGGAAGCAGATGACAGCCAGTTGCTCAGGTGGGTCATAGGAACCCTCCAGGGGCCTGATTCAGCCCCCAAGCTTCATGTTTGACACTCCTGCCATAGAGTCCACCCTCCAAAGAATCCACTTTCCCCACGAGACCTGGACCGATTTCCCTCTTTCCTTACATTGCTCTCAAGCTCCTCTTGTTTGGTGTAGTGGTTAAGTGCATGGACGCTTATCTGGGAGATCCGGGTTTGATTCTCCACTCCTCCACTTACAGCTACTGGAATGGCCTTGGGTCAGCCATAGCTCTTGCAGGAGTTGTCCTTGAAAGGGCAGCTTCTGGGAGAGCCCTCTCAGCCCCACCCACCTCACAGGGTGTCTGTTGTGGGGGGAGGAGATATAGGAGGTTGTAAGCTGTTCTGAGTCTCTGGTTCAGAGAGAAGGGCTGGGTATCAATCTGCAGTCTTCTTCTCTTCCCAGTGGGGCTTCCTTCCGATTTCACACTCTCTGCCCCCGGGGCAAACAGAAACCTCTAAAAACCAGTTTCTGTTTGCCACGCGAAAAAGGCGAAGCTCGCTGTAGCCCCGGGACAGATAGCATGAAATTGGAGAGAAGCCCTGCCGAGGAGAGGAGCTTGGGAGTGATGTAAGGCAAGTGGGAAAACGGTCCTGATCTCTTCGTCTGGAGGTGAGGTGGAGATCCCCAGGTCCCACCTGGAAGCTGGCACCCTTACTGGTTTGAAATATACCCAATCTGTCAGCCTCATGCTCCTAAGAACATAAGAGAAGCAATGTTGGATCAGGCCAATGGCCCCTCCAGTCCAACACTCTGTGTCACATAAGAACATAAGAGAAGCCATGTTGGATCAGGCCAATGGCCCCTCCAGTCCAACACTCTGTGTCACATAAGAACATAAGAGAAGCCATGTTGGATCAGGCCAATGGCCCCTCCAGTCCAACACTCTGTGTCACATAAGAACATAAGAGAAGCCATGTTGGATCAGGCCAAAGGCCCCTCCAGTCCAACACTCTGTGTCACATAAGAACATAAGAGAAGCCATGTTGGATCAGGCCAATGGCCCCTCCAGTCCAACACTCTGTGTCACATAAGAACATAAGAGAAGCCATGTTGGATCAGGCCAATGGCCTCTCCAGTCCAACACTCTGTGTCACATAAGAACATCAGAGAAGCCATGTTGGATCAGGCCAATGGCCCCTCCAGTCCAACACTCTGTGTCACATAAGAATATAAAAGAAGGCATGTTGGATCAAGCCAATGGCCCATCCAGTCCAACACTCTGTCACATAAGAACATCAGAGAAGCCATGTTGGATCAGGCCAATGGCCCGTCCAGTCCAGCACTCTGTGTCACATAAGAACATAAGAGAAGTCATGTTGGATCAGGCCAATGGCCCATCCAGTCCAACACTCTGCGTCACATAAGAACATAAGAGAAGCCATGTTGGATCAGGCCAATGGCCCCTCCAGTCCAACACTCTGTGTCACATAAGAACATAAGAGAAGCCATATTGGATCAGGCCAATGGCCCATCCAGTCCAACACTCTGTGTCACATAAGAACATCAGAGAAGCCATGTTGGATCAGGCCAATGGCCTATCCAGTCCAACACTCTGTGTCACACAGTGGCCAATATATATGTGTGTGTGTATACACACACATACATACACACACACATATACACACACACACACACACACACAGATATACTGTGGCTAATAGCCACTTTTGGACCTCTGCCCCATATGTTTATCCAATCTTCTCTTAAAGCTGACTATGCTTGTAGCCGCCGCCACCTCCTGTGGCAGTGAATTCCACATGTTAATCACCCTTTGGGTCAAAGACAAGATCCCAGTGTGAGGAAAAACCCCCTACTTTTCCTAATATGTGCACATCATGATCACCAACATGGTTGCCAGGGCGCCTGGAGAAGTAAGCTTGCATCCGCCTGGCCAGTGAATGCGAGTGATGCTACCCAGGAACTACATAAGACTCCAGTGTACCTATTAACAAGTATATGAGCGCTTGAGTCAGGCACAGAGTGTCTGCAGCCGCGCTCTAACCTGTCCCCGCCATCACGTGGAACCCGCCATGGCAAGGAGGAGGCTACGCCGCCACGGAGCTGTCCAGGCGAACGGTGTGAAGCGTTAAGCATGGAAACCACTGTGTTTTGCTTACACCACATGTAGCCATCTTCCTGCCTGGTTGGGCTTCATTCCTTCTATGTGGGAACCTCACGTACACACCTTGAGTCATTCCTAGCCCGCAAGCAACCCACTTAGTTTATGAATGGATTAATGGCTCCACTATTAATCCTGATTGCCCAGTGGTTTCCTAAACAACTGTCTTCACCCCGGAGAGTTGAGAAAGAGGAAGAATCTCTCCTGATACCATCAAGCCTTTTTGTCTACACCGGAATACCTAGGTGCATATCTGATTCTCTATTGTCCCTTTCCCAGTTAATCCCATCTCCTCCCAATCACCCAGTCATTCCCACCTTGATACCTACGGAGCCGCCCCAGGCCCTGTCGCAACCTGGAAGTTTCCAGGATGCCCAGGATGAAGGTGATGTTCATTGGTTGAAGTACACACCCAATCAGGTGTCGCCATTGACCCACCATTGGTCCAGCCGAAGTCCAGCCTTCTTGGTCATCAGCAGAACCTCCCATTACCACTCCCAGTCACCTCCCATCCCCTCAGGACTAAGGTGACTCTATATAACCTGTGGACTAGCTACCCACAGGTGTGCCCTCTACTCAGTAAACCCCCATTTCCGCTGGGTAGTAACACCCCCGATTCCTGATCAGTTTCGGGACCTTTCCCCCATTTCCTCATTCGTCGCCATCGGAGCCTTCCATTGGAGTCTGCGAGAGGTAGTATTACCCTGTATGTCCATTCCCTTATGTTCCCCTATCGATCTCTCTATTTTTCCTAGACCTGTATGAATGTGTGATTGATTTTGTACCTTGTGTGAACGAACTATTGTTTCAAATAAACCACAATTGATTTTATTAAATTAGAGTTCTTTATTGAGCATTGACTCTCTGATCGGTTGAGCCTGGTATACAATTGATAACAAAGATTCCGTTGTGGGGCTAGCTGTCTCTCACTCTAATTCCCCAACTTTATTTTGAGAGCAGTTTCCCTAACAGAAATTGGTGGAGAAAGCGTTGGCATTATCCTGTTTGTAGGAACACACGCGAGTCGACACGCGTGTCTTCATACAGACAGACGTAAGGTTGCACCGTTCAGAAAATCGTGCTAGTGAGGCTATTGCGTGAGTGATTGAGTGAATGAGTTCTGTGTGAACGGCTCTAGCGAGCATTTCTATAATTTGTGGGTCGGGCTGCTCCCCTTTCTATCATTCAGCGTTGGACTTCTCAGCCGCCCCGAGGAGGCCAGACACCTCGCAAGAGGACTGAGCCCGATCGAACGCAAGGGGGAAGTCCCGTGAAGTCCGGCCGCCGTCCCGAGGCCTTCTAAACGCGTCTATCGTGGGAGGGAATGTCAGGACAGGCTAGGATTGTTTAAGATCTGGATAGAGCACCCTTCCCTTCTCCTTTTCTTTAGAGCTTAGTGCACACACGCACACACACTACATACACATACACCTACACACGCACACCCAAGTCCTTACACGAGTCTAGGCCAAGGCTAGTCTAAGGCACCCGACAGTCAAGAAGGCAAGCGGGTCACAGGACCGTTGCAATCTGACTGCTGGGCAACTTTTATTTTGTTTTTGTTTGCCCGAGACGCGATCGTTGGGTCGGCTCGCGGCGCCCTTTTCTGGCTGAGACGCGATCGTTGGGTCGGCTCTTGCCTAAAAACACTGCCCGGTGACGCGATCGTTGGGTCGGCCCGTGGCTCCCTTTTCACCCGAGACGCGATCGTTGGGTCGGCTCGTGGATTTTCCCTCTGGCTGAGACGCAATCATAGGATTGGCTCATTGCCTAAAACTCTGCCCGGTGACGCGATCGTTGGGTCGGCCCGTGGCTTCCTTTTCACCCGAGACGCGATCGTTGGGTCGGCTCGTGGATTTTCCCTTTGGCTGAGACGCAATCATAGGATTGGCTCATTGCCTAAAACTCTGCCCGGTGACGCGATCGTTGGGTCGGCCCGTGGCTCCCTTCTTCACCCGAGACGCGATCGTTGGGTCGGCTCGTGGATTTCCCCTGGTGGCCGAGACGCAATCATAGGATTGGCTCGTTGCCTACAACTTTGCCCGGAGACGCGATCGTTGGGTCGGCCCGTGGCTCCCTTTTTCACCCGAGACGCGATCGTTGGGTCGGCTCGGTGCCCCGTAACTTTAGCTGAAACACCACTGGAGGTTGACAGTAGAGAAAAAAAAAAAAAAAAATAAACTAAAGTAAAACTCACCCCCACGCTAAAATGGAGATTTTCGCCAAAAAGGAGGAAGTCCCCAAGTTGGAAAAATGGTTGTTAAAGAAAGGGGACAACCCTTGGCAAAAGGGAATCTTTGACCAAGGCCCTGATCCCCTCCAGTCCTTTAGGGACATATTTGAGGAAAATTGCAACAACAAAACAATTAGCACTGGCAAAAGAGACCTTTTTGCCACGTGGGGTTTGTTTGAAGCCCTGCGGGATAGCTCAGCCCTGGTTAAACAACTTAGGGAGCAGCTTACGCAGAGAGATCAGGAAGTGAAACAGCACGAAGTGCAGGCAGAGAAGAAAGAACAAGAATTAGAGACAATTCTTAAGAAACACGCAGAGGTGCTGGAGAGGGAATTCCAGAGGCAGACTGCTGAAAGGGAATCCATACTCCAAAACCATGCGGCGGTGATGGAGCGGGAGTTCCAGAGGCAGACGGCAGAAAGGGAATTCCTGCTCCAGAGCCATGCGGCGGCGCTGGAGCAGGAATCCCAAAAACATACTGCTGAAAGGGAATCCATACTCCAGAACCATGCGGCGGTGCTGGAGAGGGAGTTCCAAAGGCAAACGGCTGAAAGGGAATTCCTACTCCAGAACCATGCAGAAAAATTGGAACAAGTGCAGCAGGATCACGAAATTGAAAAGGCAGAGCTCCATAGGAGACACGCTGCAGAAATAGACAGGATAGCGCAGGAGAATAATACCTTGGATCTTGACTGGCAACAGGCGAGTCGGACCGTAGAGGAGATTAAGGCTGAGAAACTCACCCTAGCTATAGCATATCAAGAGACAGTAACAGCTCTAAAGAAAGCCCAAACGCAAATAAAAGCATTGAGCAAGGAGCTGGAGCAAACTAAAAACCGGAATGACAAACTGCAACATGCCGTTGAGATAGCCACAGAAACGGTGAAGAGAACCAAAGAGGCAGCTAATCATGAGGCGTGTAAAAAAGAAATTGCCTCATTGCAGCAGAAGTTAGACCGTAAAAATGCTCTTATAGCAACGGTCTCCCCATCCACCTTCTATGCTTTTTCGGACGAGGAAAGTGAGGATGAGGGAGAAATACAACCAGTTTCCCGGGTTTCGGAGCCATGGGGGATTACCCCCGCCCCAATATACCCGGTGGTCACCCGACAAACCACCACTAAACAAGGGGGCGACACAGAAACTGTACAAATAACTAAGGAAGTTCAAGATTGGAAGATCGAGAACGTTAAAATGGCTTTTCAAATCCTCGGTCCATATAATAAAGAGACATCGGTACAATGGATGATGCAACTGAAACGGGAATACCCGGACATCACCATCAAGGAATTAAATCAGGTTCTGCGATTGGCCGCAGCGGGCCCAAATGCAGAAAAAGTAAGGGCCCAATTGGTGATCCCATACCCAGATACACTCACCACCCGGGAGTGGATAGCTGAAATATTAGCAGTCACCTGGGAGGAAGAGAGCATTAAATATGTTTACAACCAGCTTGTGCAGGGTCCGGATGAGGACCCCCTAATTTATCTATCAAAAAAACAGTTCCTAGCCGTAATTGCAGATGTAGTCATAGTAGATGAGGGAAAACCGCCCGATTATAATGACGAGGATTTTGTCCTTGATGTCATCCAAGGTCTTAATAGGACCACCAGACAGATGTTAGGACCCACCCATGCACACAACCCCGAGTGGGATCTCCTTCATTCTAACCTCAAGAATATCAGTAGATATATAGGTAAATATGGGCCTGATAAAAGGGGTAACAAGAAGGACCGCGCTAAGGAAGCCGTTAACACGGTTACTTATGCCAACAATGGGCCTCACTCTCAGTACCAGAAGAGAGAAGTTAATCCGGACCCCTATAACCCATCGCAGCCTCCAGTCAATCCTCCAACAGGACAAAATAAGCACACCCAAGGGCGGAACAACGGGAAACCGGCCAGGCAGAAGCCAGGAGCGGGGGGGGGAAACCCTAACTATCAACCAAGAGTCCCCCCTCCACCAGTGCAACCCACGGCCCCTTTTCCTCCTCCCGCAGTGCAACCGCACCCGGCCCCACAGCCTAACACAATGACGGGCCCTTATGGGGAGGCATATCAAGATTTACAGAATCAGAGTCGAGGGTACAAGCCTTCCTTTAACGGAAAGACCGAGCGGACTCGTTTTTGGAATTCGCTATCGCCCGTAGAACAGACTCAGCGGAAAGCGCTCTGGAACTTTTTACTCCGTGCAGGGTGCGATATGACCAACATGGATCTAGCACCCACTGCACTTTTGATGGAAAGGCAACAACAAGTGATACAGGGGTGGGGAAATCAGCAGCCGTCTGCTCCCCCACCTCCGCCAACCCAACCTCATTTTGCGGCACCTCAAGGGTATGCACCGCCCGTAGCTGCAGTAGTTCAACATCCACCCCCTCCAATGCACCCCACTGTTCAGCTATATCCGGCTCCGATAGCCGCGGTCCAGCAGCAAACGGTCGTTAACAGTCCGGAATACGAGGAACAGGGTCTGTGCTAGGGGTGCCCGGGGCCCACTGATCTCCCCGAAGGAGTAGTGGCTAGACTTAAGCCAGACACTTGGGGGAGACCAATGGTAAAGGCAGGCATTGGGGCCCCAGGGAACATTAAACCTGCCACTCTGCTAGTAGACACAGGAGCATCGATTAGTGTGCTCCATCCAACGCTAGTTACTCAAGGAACCCAGACAGATAGCACTCTGGAACTGGCTGGGTATGCGGGAGGAAGCCATCTCTCCCACATCTGGAAAAAGATTCCAATCACAGTAGGGAGACTCAAAGCCACCATGAGAGCCTGTAATAATGCAGGAGAAGACGATGGGATGATTGGGGCTCCCTTCTTAAAGAAAAACCATTTAACGGTAGATTTAGCCAACGGACTCCTGTGGCACATCCCGGGAGGCCCGGACTTTATTAATGCTATACACCGATGTGCAGCTTTAAAAGCTCCCTTCCCTGTATGTTCAGTAACGGGAGATCTATGGACCCTAAAGTTTCCCGGAGTATGGATTACTGACAAGGCGGAGTGTGGGACTGTGAGAAACGCTTGTGTTCTCATAGAAGGCAAAGATCCTCCTCCCCAGCGTCAGTACAAATACCCCGCGGAAGCGGAAACAGGGATAGGAAAAACGATTGAGGGTCTGTTGAAGTGGGACGTCATCCTCCCAATGCAGTCCATCTGCAATGCCCCCTTGTGGCCGGTCTTAAAGGCAGATGGAGTAACTTGGAGGATGACAGTGGATTTCAGAGCCCTCAATGCAGTGACTCCCCCGGTGGCCCCGGTGGTCGCCAAGTACAACGAGATAGTGGCAGCCATTGCAGCGGGATCTAAATTTTACAGCGTGGTGGACTTGGCCAACGCGTTCCACTCGATCCGCCTGCACGAATCTTGTTGGTATAAATTTGCATTTACCTTCCGCGGCCAACAATACGTGTTCAAGCGGACACCGCAGGGCTTCCATTCTAGCCCAAGCATTTGTCACGCGCATGTTGTACAGATGTGGGACCGACTGCTGCCCGGATCAAAGGATTGCGTGCTCAGTTATGTAGATGACGTGCTGATCCACGCAGAGACAGAGGAGAAGGTCCGGGAGGTCACGGAGGAGGTCCTCAACCTCATCCAAGAAACGGGCTTCAGAGCAAGCAGGGAGAAAGCCCAGCTAGTAAAGACCGAGGTGAAGTACCTCGGCATCACACTAGGAGCAGAAGGGAGAACACCGGACTCACAGAGAGTGGAAGTGATTTCCAAACTCCCTGCCCCCACAGACCCCCACTCACTAAGAGCTTTGTTAGGCACCTTTAACTTTTCCCGGGATTTCATCGAGATGTTCTCCGAGAAAGCCCGACCTCTTTATGAGCTCCTGAGGAAAGATGTGCAGTGGTATTGGGGACCGGAACAGCAAAAAGCCTTTGCAGAGCTCAAAAATGACCTCGCAAAGGCTCCGGCGCTTGCCCATCCCGATGTTACCCAGCCGTTTTTCATTCAGCTGGCTATCTCGGAGCACAGTCTGGGGGCTACTCTGATCCAGAGACGAGCGGGATCGCAGAGGGTGGTGGCTTACGCCTCCAGGAACCTTACTTCCGTGGAGGAAAAATTCTCCCCCTGCGAGAAGGTCTGCCTCGCTCTGGTTTGGAGTTTAACCCATTGGGAGTTTATAATAGGAGGAGCAAGGGTGGTAGTTCAAACCACTCATTCCCCTCTTAAGTATATTCTCTCCGGGAAAGTTAAAGATGGGCAAGTTTCGAACCAAAGGATCGCCCAATGGACGCTGGCGTTAACTAATAGAGGGGTCGATTTTCAGAAGGAACAAAAGGAACCGCCCTCGCCCTATGGCCTTGTAGTTGAAGGGGAAGAGCATGAGTGTCCGCTGCCAGTGGTACAACATATACCCTGGCCAGTTAATGGAGGAATAACCCTAGCGGAAGCCCGACAACAAGAGCTTGTTTGTTGGTTTTGCGATGGGTCTTCTTTCCATGTAAATGGCTCAGCTCGAACCGGCTACGGCGCCATTAGAGTGCAGGATTCCCTAGTCCTTAAAGGAACCGTCCGCCCTCATTCTAGCCAAGCCGCAGAAGTGGAAGCAGTGCTAGCAATCCTCCAGTTCGAGCCTTTGGATGTTCCTCTAGCCATTTTTACAGATTCTCATTGGACGGTGCAGGCGATCACGGCCTGGCTGCCCATTTGGAAGAAGCAGAATTGGCAGAATAGCGAGGGGAAAACAGTCGCGCATTCTCAGAAATGGCTGCAAATAGCGGAGAGAATAGAGGCGCGAACTGACTCCACCTACGTGACTCATGTTAAGGGACATCAGAGACAATATACAGAGGAAGGGATGTGGAACAATAGAGTAGACGCTATTGCCAAAGAAGCTGCATTCGCAGACAGCAATCCTTTCCGCTCACCCCCCACCTTTCCTTTACACCCGGTTACCACCCGGAACCAGAGCAAAGGGAGGGAAATCCTAATGGATCTGGGCGAGCTCCAGACAGACGACCCAGAGATCCTGGAGCTTGCCAAAGCCCAAAAGGATGAAACGGGGAAATATACCATCATTCAGAAAGAGGGCATTTACTGGGCAGTAGATAGTCAGGGGGAGCAACACTGGATTGTACCCCTGCAGGTCAGAGGGGATTTAATCAAGTTTGTGCACGAGCAGGGACACCGCGGTGCAAATCTAACTTTGGAGCGGGTAAAGGAGACGGGCTGGTGGCCGGGCATGCGCCAGGAAGTAGCACAGTGGGTCAATAATTGCCTTGCGTGCGCTATGGTTAATGCCGACACATCAGGACCCAAAGCTCCCATCCAGCACCAAAGAATAGAGGGACCCTGGGCTCGTATACAAATCGATTTTATCGGCCCCCTTCCCCGCACAGCAAGAGGGAATCGATACTGCCTCACGGTGATCGATCCCTTCAGCAAATGGGTGGAGGCCTTCCCGTGTAAATATAATACTGCCGCTACTACTGCTAAAATTTTATTTAACCACCTATGGACGAGGTGGGGAATCCCGAGGGTCATGGACTCGGATTTGGGGTCACACTTCATCGGGGAGGTCACGAAGGAATTATGCAAAGCCTTGGGGGTGGAACAGCGGTTTCACATTGCCGGGCACCCCCAAGCCTCAGGGGCAATTGAGAGGACTAACCGGACTATCAAGGAAGCCCTACGGAAAGTAGTGAAGTCCACAGGCAGGGATTGGGATGAAAAGTTACCCATTATCCTGATGGCACTGAGGGGTACTACTGCAGTTCATGGTCACACACCGCATATGGTCATGACAGGAAGGAAAATGGTGTTGCCAGAAGCCTTCTGGCTCAAAACACAACTTCCATCTGACTGGATGCCGGTGGTTGTGAATGACGCATGGGTGCAATCGCTAGTCACGGAGGTCCACAATATTCACCTGGAGGTAGCTAAACAACTAGGAAAAACACAGCAAGCGATGGATCAGAGATTAGGATGGGTTAAAAACCCTCGAGTGTGGGATCCAGGCCAGCTAGTGCTATATAGGAGATTCTCGCAAAACGAGCACTCCTTGGAAGCCAAATGGTTAGGTCCCGTCCCGATAACACTGAGGATCAGCCCAGCAGTCTACCAAGTAGAAATTCAGAAAAAGAACGGGGAGACCTGGCGAAAGTACTTCCACTGTTCCCAACTCAAGGAATGGAAGGGGACTGCGCCAGCTAACCCTAATCAGATTCAGCAACCTGAAGAGGCGCCGCCGCAGAGAAGAGCTGAAATCCGACAAATCTCTGTCATGCCCTGCCCTGAACCGGTGGATTTTCCCTTAAGTGATACTTTCCTCACCCTTGGTGTAACTTGAACAAGTCCAAGTACAAAGATTCCTGAGACAGACCTGTCCACAGTAATCTAGGGGGGGGGTGCAGGAGAAAAGAACTCAGAACACAAACATGTAATTTTACAGCAAGTTTTTTTTTTTCCTCTTCTTTTCTTCTCTCTTGCGAACATTACTCCTTCCCTTTCCCCCTATTCCCCAACCTTGCCTTAGTACTTTGACTCCTTCAAGCTGATAGAAATAGCAAGAAGGGTCTACAGCGCAATCTTATCTTTTATTTTCAGGTACACAATATGGATTACCAGAATGTGAAGGTGAGATTTGTGAGAACAATGATGTATGCAATGTATTTAATGTTGATGCTAATGCAGGAGGAATGTACAGCTGATAGAGCAGTATTGCCCACTATAGTCCCATTCTCTCATTGGAGATGTAAGACAAGCCTATATCCCAAGGAAATCATGCTGTGCAAAGTCATAAAGTCTAATTATGGGGAAAATGACAGCAGACTCCCCAGAAGCAGCTATGACTTTCGCAGCTGTGATGAAGAGTGGGTCAGACCACCTAATATGATTCTGTTATGTGCTGGGACCAGAATGTTAACGCAGGAACTGTACTGTTTTTCTCATGAGGACACCATGAGACCTCTAGTGCCAATGCATTGTGTTTATGTCCCAAAGGGCCCACGGAGATTAACAACAACTCCCACAATAACTTCTAGCGCTACTCCAGCCTCTAAAGGGTTTACTGAGGACATGGGGCCATACTGTGAAATTGCAATCGTGTCGACCGCAGTGTGGAGCGCAAAGAATCCTTTCAAATTTATATTATCAATTGGCTCTAGGATAGAAAAGCCGCTTGCGTTCTCAATACAGACACCTAGTGGAGAGACGCATCACTACCAGCTAACTGCATGGTCGAATAAAAATTGGATTGTTACTGATTCGGAGTTAGGAATACAGGGACCTCCTGACTGGTTTATAGTAATAGACCCTCTATGCCAGCGGGAGTCTGCGATGGGAATGAAATTCACCAAATTGGGCACCTTCAACACAGAGCTTCCATCGGAGGAAGGAAACTACACCCTCACAATAGGGAATTTTACCCAGCTCCAATTCAACCCTCTCATTCCAGACGCTGAGAGCACATTAAGTGCCAACTCTCACATAATTGGCTCCCATGTGATTAAGCGGGATATTAGGGAACAAGTTTTAATTCGGCCACAGATGGTATTAAAGGAAATCAGGGTCAGCCTGACGGGATTAAATACCATCGAAAAATTGCCACAATGTGCTCCCTACTTGGAACCCAGCAAAAAGGGTTGGGAGGCTTGGCTGCAGTTATGGGTGGGGAACACGCCTCGCAGATTGAAACGATCTGTAGGAGACTGGGTTGCACCAGTTGCTGGAGGAGTAGCGGTTTTAGATTCTATAAATATAGAAACCCTTGCAAATAAATTTGCCTACGCTACCTCCTATATCTCCCAGCTGGGAAAACCCATTAATGACTCTTTCCACACCATCTCTGAAGTCCAGCATTCCATCAGCTCCATTTTAGTAAATTGGGAAAACCAAATTGAAAGAGATTTTGCCTTGCTGCTGAGAGGCACTCAATCACTACAATTAAATATTTCTTTAGCGCTGGCATGCACCCAGGCTCAAGCTATGAATTTAGCAGTAACCATGGGCATGATCAGACAAGCCACGGAGGGAAATATCCCCCTGGAAATCAAGCAGTTGATTAAGCCAGAAATTCCCACCCCGCAATTGGAATTGGAAGCCTGGTGGACTCTGGTGAATACATCTTTCTCCGTGGACAGGCAGGAATTGAGACTTCTCATCCTGATGCCCACTGCACAAAGGTTCTTTTATGTACACCCCGTTGTGCCACTGGGGCTGCAAGTGGGACCAACCGAAGTTCTGTATTCCTTGGACTCAGATAAATGGGCCAGGAATGAAAACGGAAGTTGGGCAGCTGTGGGTCTACAGGCATGTGTACACAAAGACAACCTGGGATTTATCTGTGATGAGCAGACTCTACAAACTCACCACCCCTGCGTGAACCCCTTAAGGGACTCCCCTCAAGAATGCAAATATGCGCTTAGGCAAGAGAACGCCTCCGCTTTTGTGTACTTGGGAAGAGGGTGTGCTTGCGTGAGGACGTATTGTGAGTACCTCATCATAAATACTTTCCACATCCAACCCATGCTCCCAGATGTAAACAGATGCTTCTGTAACTTATCTTCCATTGTGGGATGCGATATAGAATTCACAGTCCCCATATGGACTAGGGAAGAAATCCTGCTGGCCCCGAGTCTGTTCAAATTCATCCAGCCAGTTTTTCTGGGCATGGGGCTGCGGGCGATTAGATCCCTGCTGTCCCATCCCCTTTTAAAACAGACCTTGCAGGAAATTAAGAGGAGCGGAGACACAGCGTCCATGGTGGTTAAACATGATGGACAGGAAATCTCCGGGCTACTGACACAGATCAAGGACACGGGAAAGCATTCGTTCCTTGACGCGCTCCTTGGCTGGAGCCCTACTGGGTCAGCGATCCTTAACGTAGCCCTGCACCCTATTGTAGTCATTTTGGTCTTCCAGATTATACTCTGCATTGCAATAATTGTCTTGGGGTGCTGGCTGAGAAAGCAGCTCAAGAAGGTGGACGAGCTCCAAACCATGTGGAGATATCGTCCCCTCGTCATAGAAAAGCCCTAAGTACCACCTTGAATCCCTTCCCCACTTGTGCGAGGGGGGGGGGGGGCTCCCTTTCTTCATTCCTTTTCCAAGATCTTTCTTTTACTTGTAAGGGAGGGCTGTATAGCCCAAGGGAAAGGGAGAGGGGAGAAAGGCGACGAAACCGAACCGTGGAGGGAGGACCAACAGTGGCAAGGTAGAGCTTGCAAGGGCTGCCACCCGAGGGTTCAGAAGTATTCATCGGAAGACTCCCATCGGGTGCGTGCCCTGCTTTGCCACTTCAGGCTCCCATCTGAACCGGATCGCGCCAGGCGCGTCAGTTCGACAGGCCCACTGGGACCCCCGGTTTTGCAGCCCCACATGTTTAACAACAGCGGGGACCGGTCGGGTCACAGGCTAAAGCCGTCGGATCATCCCCCTCTGATGCCTCGATTCCACCAAGTAGCTAAAGGGTCACAACGAGTCAAATCAAAGCTCGGCCCAATATATATTTTAAATCCCTACACCCTGTGTATAGGTTTGGAAAACTTCCCCCTCCTTGCTCACCCCTGGACAAGGCTTTAAGGGTAAAGACCCCACTGCCCCGTCGCTCCCAGATCACCCTGTATTTGGGGCATTTGCATAGATCTTTTCGGCACATGCTCCAACTCTCGGGATGGGAAACAGAGGACGATGGGAAGTGTAGTCCCCACAGCCCGTTTTTACATTATGCATGTCAGTATATGTCAGCCCCTCGCTCTGTTCCTATGGGGAGTTCTATCTTTTACCAAGTAAAGGGTGGGCTCGTTGGCCCAGGGGGAAGGGGTGAGAGGAAGCCCAAATTGAGCAGAACAAACTCAGGGCATTCTTGCAAGTGTTGGATCGCTTCTTGATGGTCTAGATAACAGTCCCACCAAGTGATCCATCACTACAAGGCCCAAAGTGACTCTGGGACAGAACCTGTTCTGACCCAGAGAGACTCCCAGCAGTCCAGTGTTTGAGCTCTGTGACTCTTCCGGCGCTCCGTGATCCTGAAGGAACACAGGGAACGGAGAGGGGAAGAAGTTGCAGACGCTCAAAGCATCAGGAACCTGGCGCAGCCTCTGTTCTGACCCATTGGGACGCCTGAGCGTGCAGCCCTTACCCACATAACTGTGGAAGGGACTCAGGCTGTGCATGGGCACCCGAACCGAGGAGCTTAGGAAAGGCCACCTCCCCCGGGCACCCTAGGTCCGCCAGCTACCTTTTAGATTAAAAAGGCAACGCGGGCGAAGAGCAATCTTGGAGCCAATACACCTAAACTATGGTCCATTCACAAGCCACTATTCCCACAAGGAGCGGACCGAACCCAGGTCCATACATTTGATAAATGTTTTATAATATCCTATTCCCAACATGCCTTAGGCTTAGTTCATCTGCATAAACACGCCATGCGCATGCACTAACCCAAAGTGCAGGATTGGAGACATCTGGGACTTAGAGTTCTAACCCCCCCATGGGGTAATGAATTATTGCTATTAAGATTTGTCTATCTTTTACCAGAGAAGGTTGGGCCGCCGAAGCAGCCCGAGGGTTAAAAGAGGGCAGGCACTGACACTTGCCCTCCGGAGCGCGGAGCTCCAGCTAAAAGTTCCGCCCACCTAAGGGTCTCAGGGGGCCAGAACAGACTCTGCACCAGGTGCCATACTTGCAGGGGCACCCTGAGTTTGTAAAGGCGCACACGAAACCAGGCAGAATGCTTGAACTCGGCCCCCACCGGGAACGCCAAACACACCGAAGCACCTTCAAGTCACGGTGACTCTGGCTTTCCCCCACCAGAAAGGAGTGCCCAATAATAGGAATACCGCTGAAATTAAACCTCAGACCTTTTGGGGTGATTTTGAATAAAGGGGGAGCCCCACAATGGCCCCAGGGACCCATTTCAAGGCAAAAGAGTATTTGCATATGTGCCTCCCACTTGGTTTGCTTAATGAACTGAATATCCTCTTTGCCCGACGCCTCTGTGAACCGCCCTGTCTGCCAGTAGAAGGCAGCGCTCAGCGGAAGACATGACGTGTCAGTCTACCCGTTGTCATCTCCCGGGCGGGAGAAGGGACGGAAGATGGGATTTTGGCCGACCAGCCATGTTTATATGTATGTTTGTAAGATGTTATGAATCTATTTTTGACCAAAAGAAGGGTGCCCACCCTTTTCAGGGGGGCTGGGCTCAAAAATTAGAGCAGGCTTTTGGAGAAATTGCGAGGCCGAACCAGGGAGTGTGGAGCTGGAGGGAGCGAGAATCGAGTTAGCCCTTTTACGAGCTATCTCATCAAGCTTTCCCAAGAAGCATCTCCCTGGCGGAAGGCCTCTCCTGGTGGTGTAGGCTCGGAGAAGCCCACCCAAAGGAGTAACCGGCCGCGCTCAAAGCCCTCCTCACCATGGTTTCCATCGCATGGTCAGGTTAGCGTGAGGGACGGGAAGAAAAAGAAAAACCCCCACACTGCTTTGCTCAGGGTCATTTGCATCTCCCACACCCACCAATAGACCACTGGCACCACATTAAGGGCACGACCCCACAGGAAGTGGGAACCTCCAGGCAACGCAGAACCCTCCCCTGCCAATCCAAACTTTGATTGACAGACAGAGACCCTTAGGTTGAGTGTCAACGGGAACCTAAGTTTTCCTTATGTGTTTGTTTTTGCTTATGTTCTATCTTTTACCAAGTAAAGGGGGAGTCCCCCCCTCCCAGTCAGGGAGGGACTCCAATAGGCCCTAAAAGAGAACCACGCTTAAGCGGGTTCTCCGGAGCCCAAACGGGCTCCCGATTAAAATATGGGAAGCGATCCCTGGGTCTACTTCCCCGAACCTACACACCAGGAGAGGCCTTTCCGTGGCCACGCTCCCCGGTTCGGGTTGTAGACCCATGGGTCCGCACGTCCATCGTATACCGTTCCCCTATGCCAAACCTATAGGGCACGGGAGCGGACCTACTTTAAGATTGAAGAGAGCAGTCCGGAGCCAAACGAGAAAGGGCTGCAAAAGTATAAGAAACTATGACTGTGTATTAGTGTTTTGTCTGGAAAGTTTATTATTGTGCTAGAACTGTATAAACTTGGACAAAAGTCTGTAAAAACCTCTCCCAGAACCCTTTGTCCATGACATTTACATAAATATACAGGAAACTCCTTCTGACAGGGTCTCCCCAGACCATGTGAACGGGCCCCCGACCGGATCCGAGCAGGATCGGAGGCCTCCGTGTTGGGCATGCTCCATGGGTGACTTGACCTCACTATGGGCAGCCTGAATACAAGGGGGGTGGGGTGGGATATCCGCTGCAGACTCCTCGGCGCCGCCAGCCTCCTCCCCTCCAGAAGGAGACTACAGACAAGCCAAATGAGAAGGGAAACCTCCCCGTTCCCCAGCGTGGAAGTTATCGAGGGGGGGAGAAGAAGACCAAAGACCAAAAAGGTCAGACAGATGAATTATGTATTAGCATAGTGATAGGATTTGTGTTGTATTATATGTATGAAATGTAACCCAGTGATTTTAAATGACTTGCCTTGGGAATCTGCGTATAATATAAAATGCTTATTGCCTGTCTAATCAATTATGGCAGCCTAGCCGGCCTAGACTGCACACATGATTTCTGCTTTTAAGTGACCTTTGATTCGAATACCTTGTATCTGGAGATTCACCATGTTTTTTTTTTTTTTTATTTTATGGATTTTAATAATGCTATATTTTGCTTTTAAGTAACCTTTTAAATCTAAATACTTTGTATTATGAGATTTTATTATGTGCCTTTATGAATTTTAATACTGTTATATGAACCCTTGGTTCAGATACTGTGTATTGTGAAACTTTACTATGTGTTTTAATAATGCTATATGAAATATTGAATATGTACAATGTATCCCAGAAGGCCTCCCTGTAAGCACGAACGCCAAGGAAGGATCTGATGGCCCATTGGCATTTTTAAAATTATGTTTTTGAGTAGTTTTAGATAGTGGCTCCAACCTTTTTGCAGGTAGCCGGTATTCCATAGTAGATTTCCCATGCTTCAAGGGTTTAACGCCCTCTTAACGAAGCCCCGTTTTTCTTTATTTTTATCCGTTGCATATGCGAGACTTCGCCACTAGGCGGTGACGTCAGTCTCGAGGGGGGGAACTGTGAGGAAAAACCCCCTACTTTTCCTAATATGTGCACATCATGATCACCAACATGGTTGCCAGGGCGCCTGGAGAAGTAAGCTTGCATCCGCCTGGCCAGTGAATGCGAGTGATGCTACCCAGGAACTACATAAGACTCCAGTGTACCTATTAACAAGTATATGAGCGCTTGAGTCAGGCACAGAGTGTCTGCAGCCGCGCTCTAACCTGTCCCCGCCATCACGTGGAACCCGCCATGGCAAGGAGGAGGCTACGCCGCCACGGAGCTGTCCAGGCGAACGGTGTGAAGCGTTAAGCATGGAAACCACTGTGTTTTGCTTACACCACATGTAGCCATCTTCCTGCCTGGTTGGGCTTCATTCCTTCTATGTGGGAACCTCACGTACACACCTTGAGTCATTCCTAGCCCGCAAGCAACCCACTTAGTTTATGAATGGATTAATGGCTCCACTATTAATCCTGATTGCCCAGTGGTTTCCTAAACAACTGTCTTCACCCCGGAGAGTTGAGAAAGAGGAAGAATCTCTCCTGATACCATCAAGCCTTTTTGTCTACACCGGAATACCTAGGTGCATATCTGATTCTCTATTGTCCCTTTCCCAGTTAATCCCATCTCCTCCCAATCACCCAGTCATTCCCACCTTGATACCTACGGAGCCGCCCCAGGCCCTGTCGCAACCTGGAAGTTTCCAGGATGCCCAGGATGAAGGTGATGTTCATTGGTTGAAGTACACACCCAATCAGGTGTCGCCATTGACCCACCATTGGTCCAGCCGAAGTCCAGCCTTCTTGGTCATCAGCAGAACCTCCCATTACCACTCCCAGTCACCTCCCATCCCCTCAGGACTAAGGTGACTCTATATAACCTGTGGACTAGCTACCCACAGGTGTGCCCTCTACTCAGTAAACCCCCATTTCCGCTGGGTAGTAACACCCCCGATTCCTGATCAGTTTCGGGACCTTTCCCCCATTTCCTCATTCGTCGCCATCGGAGCCTTCCATTGGAGTCTGCGAGAGGTAGTATTACCCTGTATGTCCATTCCCTTATGTTCCCCTATCGATCTCTCTATTTTTCCTAGACCTGTATGAATGTGTGATTGATTTTGTACCTTGTGTGAACGAACTATTGTTTCAAATAAACCACAATTGATTTTATTAAATTAGAGTTCTTTATTGAGCATTGACTCTCTGATCGGTTGAGCCTGGTATACAATTGATAACAAAGATTCCGTTGTGGGGCTAGCTGTCTCTCACTCTAATTCCCCAACTTTATTTTGAGAGCAGTTTCCCTAACACCAGGAGGTGCATGGAAAATGTCTGCTTTCCTTTGGATTTGCAGTTAGTAGCAGAAGACGCAGCGGGCTGCTGCGAAATGTGCAACATCTTATTTCTGTTTCTGTTTTTAGGGAGGGAAAAAATGTATTCGCTGCCTACTCACAACAACACACCAGCAAGCCAATCTGTGGCCATCCTACCATCTCTCTCTCTCTCACACACACACTTCCATATTTTTACCACTCCAAACAGCATCTGTTTTGGGCTTCATTTTTAGCTCGAGAACAACACGTTCTTCAAAACAACAGACTGCCTGTGAACGATGCCATGAGCGTCATTGTCTCTTGATGGTAAAGGATTGCTGCTATACGGGCCAGAGAAGCTATCCAGGTCCGACTGCATCTCGTGAATGAGCTCTGTCTTACTGAAGCTTACATCCTGAAATGCTTGCTGGTGCTACTGGACTCAAATCTAAACTGTTCTACTGCAGACCAACATGGCTTTCCTCTGAAACGATGTGAGTCGCTGAGCAGTTTCTGATGTCTTCTCCTTTTCAGTAACGCCTCCTTTCCTAATGGTCAGGACTTCCTGAGAGCCAGCTTGGTGTAGTGGTTAAGTGCACGGACTCTTATCTGGGAGAACCGGGTTTGATTCCCCACTCCTCCACTTGCACCTGCTGGAATGACCTTGGGTCAGCCATAGGTCTCTTATCTGGGAGAACCGAGTTTGATTCCCCACTCCTCCACTTGTACCTGCTGGAATGGCCTTGGGTCAGCCATAGGTCTTTTATCTGGGGGAACGGGGTTTGATTCCCCACTCCTCTACTTGCACCTGCTGGAATGGCCTTGGGTCAGCCATGACTCTGGCAGAGGTTGTCCTTGAAAGGGCAGCTGCTGTGAGAGCCCTCTCAGCCCCACCCACCTCACAGGGTGTCTGTTGTGGGGGGAGAAGATATAGGAGAGTGTAAGCCGCTCTGAGTCTCTGATTCAGAAAGGGCAGGGTATAAATCTGAAGTCTTCTTCTTCTTCCTGATGAGAAACTGGACAGATGGCACTCAGAGATCCTTACATGTTTATGCTACATTTTGTGTGTGTGTGTCAAGTGCAATAGCAAGCCTATGAATGAATATTCTCCAAAAAGTTCTCTCATTAACAGTCTTAGAATCATAGAGTTGGAAGGGATCTCCAGGGTCATCTAGTCCAACCCCCTGCACAATGCAGGAGACTCACAAACACCTCCCCCTAAATTCACAGGATCCACATTGCTCTCAGATGTCTATCTAGCCTCTGCTTAAAAACCTCCAAGGAAGAAGAGCCCACCACCTCCCAAGGAGGAAGCCTGTTCCACTGAGGAACCGCTCTAACGGTCAGGAAGTTCTTCCTAATGTTGAGATGGAAACTCTTTGGATTTAATTACAACCCACTGGTTCTGGTCCTACCTTCCGGGGCCACAATCCTTGCTCACCTCTTGCAGATTGAGGGCAGCAGCTTCCTTCAGTGAGTCCATCCATCTCATGTTGATGAGATGTCCTCCTTTTTTCCTGCTGCCTTCAACTTTCTTTTGCACTGCTGTCTTCTCCAGCGATTCTTGTCTTCTCATGATGTGACCAAAGTACAAAAGCCTCAGATTTGCCATTTTAGCTTCTAGGGAGAGCTAAGAACATAAGAAGAGCCCAGCTGTATCTGACCAGTGGTCTATCTAGTCCAGCATCCTGTCTCACGCAGTAGCTGACCAGTTCCTCTGAAGGGACAACAACAGGGCAGAGAGGCTGAGGTCTTCCCCTGATATGAACGTCAGGCCAATGGTCCATCTAGTCCAGTATCCTGTCTCACACAGTGGCCAACCAGTTCCTCTAGACAGCCAACAACAGGGCAGAGAGGCCGAGACCTTCCCCTGATGTGACTTTCCTGGCTCTAGGATTCAGAGGTTTCGTGCCTCTCAATGTGGAGGTTCCCCTCAGTGCCATGGCTAGCAGCCATCGATTGACCCATCCAGCCCATGAACCCATCCAGCCATGGGCCTAGCCAGCCTTTGAATCTATCTAATCCCTTTCAAAACTGTTCATCCCTCTGGCCATCATTGCATCCTCTGGCAGCAAATTCCACATTTTCATCAGTCTCTGTATAAAGTACTATTCTGCGTAAATACTACTCTGCAGAGGTCGTTTTGTAGAAAAATAGGGGGTGGAGCACATTAGCATAATGTGGTGAGAACCAGAGAGGATTGTGAGGAACTCCAAAGGGATCTGTTGAGGCTGGGTGAGTGGGCGTCAACGTGGCAGATGCGGTTCAATGTGGCCAAGTGCAAAGTAATGCACATTGGGGCCAAGAATCCCAGCTACAAATACAAGTTGATGGGGTGTGAACTGGCAGAGACAGACCAAGAGAGAGATCTTGGGGTCATGGTAGATAATTCACTGAAAATGTCAAGACAGTGTGCGTTTGCAATAAAAAAGGCCAACGCCATGCTGGGAATTATTAGGAAGGGAATTGAAAACAAATCAGCCAGTATCATAATGCCTCTGTATAAATCGATGGTGCGGTCTCATTTGGAGTACTGTGTGCAGTTCTGGTCGCCGCACCTCAAAAAGGATATTATAGCATTGGAGAAAGTTCAGAAAAGGGCAACTAAAATGATTAAAGGGCTGGAACACCTTCCCTATGAAGTAAGGTTGAAACGCTTAGGGCTCTTTAGCTTGGAGAAACGTCGACTGAGGGGTGACATGATAGAAGTTTACAAGATAATGCATGGGATGGAGAAAGTAGAGAAAGAAGTACTTTTCTCCCTTTCTCACAATACAAGAACTCGTGGGCATTCGATGAAATTGCTGAGCAGACAGGTTAAAACGGATAAAAGGAAGTACTTCTTCACCCAAAGGGTGATTAACATGTGGAATTCACTGTCACAGGAGGTGGTGGCGTCCACAAGCATAGCCACCTTCAAGAAGGGGTTAGATAAAAATATGGAGCAGAGGTCCATCAGTGGCTATTAGCCACAGTGTGTGTGTGTGTGTGTGTGTATATATATATATATATATATATATATATATATATATATATATATATATATATATTTGGCCGCTGTGTGACACAGAATGTTGGACTGGATGGGCCATTGGCCTGATCTAACATGGCTTCTCTTATGTTCTTATGTTCTTATGTTCATAACTCATTAGCACCCGCCGCCCCCGCCCCCAGCCAAAAGCAACCTGATGCAAAAAAGGAGAGCCCCGGGCAAGTGAGGCCTGCTTGGGCTGGCTAAAGATCCAGCCAGCCCAAGCAGGCCTCGCTCACCTGGGGCTCTCCTGGGCTGCCTCAGTCTAAAGGCCGGCAAGCCACCTGCTACCTAAAATCACAAAAGAAGTGGAGAAAGGGTGGTGTGGGCTTCTCCAGGGGTTAATCAGGGCTGCTGGGGGCGTAGCAAAGCCCCTGATGGATGGATGGCTGCCCGCTCTCCTAACCCAGGGATTGTTATGCAGCTGCACCTACTATTCAGTGGACAAGGTAGGTGGGGGGGGGAGGGGGAACCCTCAGAAAGGTTCAGGAGCTGTGCTCCTGCGAGCTCCTTCTGAATCTGAGGCCCGCTACTCTGTATAAATTAGTTATTTCTTTTGGTCCATCCTGAACCTACTGTCCATCAGCTTCATTGGACGCCCTTGAGTGCTAGTCTTTTGGGAGAGGGAGAAAAAGGTTTTCTTTGTCAACACTTTACCCCATGCGTCATTCCAGGCTTGACCTGATCTGGAACGCACTCCTTTGTCTTTTTGCTGGTCTACAATACCCATAAAACTCTCCTCCAACTCCATTAAGAGTTATAGTTTCAAGTACCATTTTCATCAGTCCCATCTGGCCTTCCAGGGAGCAGTCAGGGAATCCTAAGGGAAATCAACGCTGACTGCTCCCTGGAAGGCCAGAGGCCGAAGCTGAAGCTCAAAGACTTTGGCCACCAAAGGAGAAGGGAGAGCTCACAGGAAAAGACCATGACGCTGCGAAAGACAGAAGGCAAAAGGAGAAGGGGACGGCAAAAGATGAGATGGCTGGGCAGCGTTACTGATGTAACTGACATGAATTTGAGCAGACTTTGGATGAGCCAGTTTGATGTAGTGGTTAAGTGTGTGGACTTTTATCTGGGAGAAAGGGGTTTGATTCTCCACTCCTCCACTTGCACCTGCTGGAATGGCCTTGGGTCAGCCAGAGCTCTGGCAGAGGTTGTCCTTGAAAGGGCAGCTGCTGTGAGAGCCCTCTCCGGCCCCACCCACCTTACAGGGTGTCTGTTGTGGGGGAGGAAGGTAAAGGAGATTGTGAGCCGCTCTGAGACTCTGGCCTTGAAAGGGCAGCTTCTGGGAGAGCTCTCTCAGCCCCACCCAACTCACAGGGTGTCTGTTGTGGGGGGAGGAAGATATGGGAGATTGTAAGCCGCTCTGAGTCTCAGACACGGGTGGGGTATAAATCTGCAATTCTTCTTCATAGAATCATGGAGTTGGAACGGACCTCCAGGGTCATCTAGTCCAACCCCCTGCACAATACAGGAAACTTACAAACACCTCCCCCTAAATTCACAGGATCTTCATTGCTGTCAGATGGCCATCTAGCCTCTGTTTAAAAACCTTCAAGGAAGGAGAGCCCACCACCTCCTGAGGAAGCCTGTTCCACTGAGGAATCGCTCTAACTGTCAGGAAGTTCTTCCTAATGTTGAGCCGGAAACTCTTTTGATTTAATTTCAACCCATTGGTTCTGGTCCAACCTTCTGGGGCCACAGAAAACAATACACACCATCCTCTATAGGACAGGCCTTCAAGTTTAAATTAACTTATTGTTAGCTAAGGAGTTACAGGTGAAGTAGGGAGAAGGACAGATTGAATAACTAGGGGTTATTGGTGGTTGGCTGGTGGAGGGCGAATTGCTATTGGTAATAATAGGGTTGAATGGGGATAGGAATAGACTGGTATACTTCTATAGCTCAGCCAGTTGATGAGCTGGTTCTTACCTGCAAGAGATGGCTGGCTCGGGGATTCCAGTGCTCCTGGGGAGGGGAAGGTACGACGGTGGGAGCAGGCAGACTAATAGGGGAAGGAGGCCGAGACATAGTAGTGCTCGCCCACCTTCCTGCCTGTGTCCCATCCCGACGGTGACAGGTAGTGGAGCCAGGCGATCTTACCCACCCCCGGCACTGGTGTTATGTAATGCCAGGTCCATTAATAACAAGACTGCTGTCCTCCGGGATTTCTTATTGGAACAGGAGGCGGACCTGGCTTGCGTGACCGAGACCTGGGTGCGCGATGGGGAGACCGTAGCCCTCTCCCAAATGGCGCCCCCGGGATACTCGGTCTTTCACCAGTCCCGGACCAGTGGGCGGGGGGGAGGAGTGGCACTTCTCATACGAGAGGCTTACTCCTGTAGGGCTCTCCCGGACCCGGAGATCAGGGGTGTTGAGTGTGTCGGCCTGAGGTGGGACGTTGGGGAGGGGTTGGCGATCTGGCTGGTGTACCGTCCGCCTAACGCACCGGCCGGCGCCTTATCATCCCTGATGGAGGCCGTGGCGGGCTGGGCATTGGAGCACCCAAGGCTATTGGTCTTGGGTGACTTCAATGTTCATGCCGATGACGCGGCCTCCACTCAGGCGATGGACCTGGTGTCATCCATGGCGACACTGGGACTCTCCCAAGTTGTTACAACGCCCACTCATCGGGCGGGGCACATGTTAGACCTGGTCTTCGCGGCGGGAGTTTTAGTGGACGATATGACTGCTACAGCAGTGCCATGGTCGGACCACTATGCCCTTAAGGCTCGTGTGGGTGTGCCACCCCAAACCTGTTTAGGCGGAGAGCGTATTTTAGCTTGCCCGCGGAGCCTGATGGACCCGGAACGGTTCCTGACGGCTCTACGGGACCCTGAGCTCCCTGGCGATTCCTTGGATGGTCTGGTGGAGTCTTGGAACGATAGACTCTCCAGAGCTATCGAAGAAATCGCACCTAGGCGTCCTCTGCGCCCCCGTTTGAAGTCGACTCCCTGGTATAACCAGGGTTTGCGGCGACTAAAACGGGAACTCAGACGATTAGAGAGGCAATGGCGGTGTACTCGAGACGAAGCGACTCGAACATCTTATAGAGAGATTTTGAAGTCCTATGAGGTGGCAATCAAAACTGCAAAGAGAACATACTTTGCAGCTGAGATTGCGTCCGCAACGTCGCGCCCGGCACAATTATTTAGCATAATTCGGAATCTAACAACACTGCCTCAGGGCAGACTAAACTGTAAGGAATTGGAGATTGGCTGTGAGGCTTTTGCGAACTTTTTTGCGGACAAGATCGCGTCGCTCCGCCTTGACCTCCCTGCCACATTGGAGGCAGTTAGTGAAACCGAGGCTCCGGGCCTGTCTTCGGATTATGTTCTGGATGGTTTCAGCCCTCTCAGTTTGGAGGAAGTTGACAGGATCCTCTTATCTGCACGCCCAACAACTTGTAAATTGGACCCGTGCCCCTCCTGGCTCATTAAATCTTGCCAGAGGGAGCTTAGATATCCTGTACGGGATATCATAAATAGATCCCTCGCGGAAGGGCAATTCCCAACACAGCTTAAAGAAGCGGTGGTCCGCCCCCTCTTAAAAAAAACATCTTTAGATCCGGCCCAATTGGCTCACTATCGGCCGGTTTCGAATTTGCCCTATTTGGGCAAACTTATTGAGAGGGCAGTGGCGATGCAGTTACAGACCTTCCTGGATGACGCTTCCGTCCTTGACCCTCTTCAGTCCGGCTTTCGCCCGGGCCATGGGACGGAGACGGTGCTGGTCGCCTTAGTAGATGACCTGCAACGGCATCTGGATCGGGGCGGCTCGGCAGTACTGATGTTGTTGGACCTATCGGCAGCGTTCGATACGGTCGACCATCAGTTACTTGCCCGCCGCCTCGCCGACGCGGGGATTCAGGGGTTGGCCTTGCAATGGCTTTCCTCTTTCCTTGAAGGTCGGGGACAGAGGGTCGCGATTGGGGATGAGCTGTCCCGGAGGCACTCGCTTGATTGCGGGGTGCCTCAGGGTGCGGTTCTTTCCCCGATGTTATTTAACATCTACATGCGTCCCCTCGCCCAGATTGCCCGAAGGTACGGGCTGGGTTGTCACCAGTATGCTGATGACACCCAGCTTTATCTGCTTATGGACGGCCGGCCGGTCTCCGCCCCACAAAATCTGGACCGGGCGCTACAGGCTGTGGCTGGGTGGCTCAAACAGAGCGGGCTGAGGCTAAACCCAGCGAAGACAGAGGTCCTTTGCTTGGGCCGTCGTGGCCCAGGGGGGGAAATACCCCTTCCGGTTTTTGACGGTGCGCCGCTGATGGCGGCGCACAGGGTCAGGAGCCTGGGGGTACTTCTGGAGCCTTCCTTAACTATGGAGGCCCAGATAGCAGCCACTGCCAAGTCCGCATTTTTCCATCTTAGGCGGGCTAGGCAGCTGGCTCCCTTCCTGGAACGCGACGATCTAGCAACGGTGATCCATGCTACGGTCACCTCGAGGCTGGACTACTGCAATGCCCTCTACATGGGGCTGCCCCTGTGTCGAACCCGGAAATTGCAGCTGGTGCAGAACGCCGCCGCCCGGCTGTTATTGGGGCTCCCAAGGTGGGAGCACATTCAGCCGGGACTTCGGGCGCTGCACTGGCTGCCAATATCCTACCGAGTTCGATACAAGGTGCTGGTTATTACCTTTAAAGCCCTATATGGTCTAGGACCTGCCTACCTGAGGGACCGTCTCTCCCCGCATGTTCCCCAGAGAGCACTGAGATCGGGATCTCAAAATCTTTTGGTTGTCCCCGGGCCAAAGGAGGCCCGCTTGAAGATCACAAGAGACCGGGCCTTCTCTGTAATGGCTCCATTTTGGTGGAACCAGCTGCCGGAGGAGGTAAGGGCCCTGCGGGATCTCACCCAATTCCGCAGGGCCTGTAAGACAGTCCTCTTCCGGCTGGCCCACAACTAACGGCCCTGTATACCGACTACTGAATGCTGTATACTGTATACTGAATTTTTACCTGAAGCTGAATGGAGTGTAGCTTTACGACTGCTGGCTGTTTTAATTATGTATAGTTATAACAAATGTTTTATTTTAATTATATATTGTGAATTGTTAATTTAAAGTGTAATTTTATTCTTTTATGTTAGTTTTATATATGTTGTAAGCCGCCCTGAGCCACTCGATGGGAAGGGCGGGATATAAATCCCAGATAAATAAATAAGATGGTGATCATATCACCTCTCATTCACCTCCTCTCCAGGCTGAACACGCCCAGCTCCTTCAACCTTTCCTCACAGGACTTGGTCTCCAGACCCCTCACCATCTTCGTCGCCCTCCTCTGGACCCATTCCAGCTTGATGGCAGAAGACAGGAAGGCCTGGCGTGACTTTGTCCATGGGGTCGCAAAGAGTCAGACTCGACTGTGCGACTGAACAACAACAACCATTTTCAGCTCCCTCTTCAGGGATATTGAGCCTGCTCTTCTGTAGAAGAGGAATCTCACCCTTAGATATGAAAATATATTTCCATGCACTTAATGACGGAGTAAAATTATGAGTGTGACGGTTGATAAAACTCCCTAAAATTTGCCTTCAGGGTTTGTTTCCTCTATCTTGCTCTCGTCCATCTCACCTGGATTCAAAAACACACCGATTATTCATTACTGTAGGATATTTTCCCCCTTGTTTATTGGCAGCAGAAAAAAAAAAATTAAAAAGAGAGCAAAGGATAAGTTTACCCAGCAGGGCCTATCTCTCGTGGCGGAAAGTATAAAGTTTGATATAACGGATTTATTTAAAACATTTTCATCTCACACTCTCGGCGATAAGCTCAGAGGGGGACTTATCAAAATTAAAAACCAATAAACTAAATAGGAGAAAAATAAAAAAAAATGAGGAACGACAGGATAAAATTGGTGAAGTATGAAATACAGTGTAAAAACAGTATTTCTAACAAAACTAAAGTGACCCAGGGCTTTCGTAAGAAGAAGAGGTTGGATTTATACCCTGCCCTTCAATCAAACTCAGAGTGACTCACCGTCTCCTTTACCTTCATCCCGCACAACGGTCACCTTGTGAGGTGGGTGAGGCTGAAAGAGCTCTCCCAGAAGCTGCCTTTTCAAGGACAACACTTCAAGAGCTATGGCTGACCCAAGACCATTCCAGCCGCTGCAACTGGTTCTGGTCCTACCTTCTGGGTTCGCCTAGATAAGAGTCCGCACATTTAAGATGAAGAAGATGATATTGGATTTATATCCTGCCCTCCACTCCAAATCTCAGAGTCTCAGAGCGGCTCACAATCTCCTTTATCTTCCTCCCGCGCAGCAGACACCCTGTGAGGTGGGTGGAGCTGAGAGAACTCTCCCGGAAGCTGCCCTTTCAAGGACAACTCTGCCAGAGCTGTGGCTGACCCAAGGCCATTCCAGTAGCTGCAGGTGGAGGAGTGGGGAATCAAACCCGGTTCTCCCAGATAAGAGAGCTCTGGCTGACCCCAGGCCATTCCAGCAGCTGCAAGTGGAGGAGTGGGGAATCAAACCCGGGTCTCCCAGATAAGAGAGCTCTGGCTGACCCCAGGCCATTCCAGCAGCTGCAAGTGGAGGAGTGGGGAATCAAACCCGGTGCTCCCAGATAAGAGAGCTCTGGCTGACCCAAGGCCATTCCAGCAGGTGCAAGTGGAGGAGTGGGGAATCAAACCCGGTTCTCCCAGATAAGAAAGCTCTGGCTGACCCCAGGCCATTCCAGCAGCTGCAAGTGGAGGAGTGGGGAATCAAACCCGGTTCTCCCAGATAAGAGAGCTCTGGCTGACCCCAGGCCATTCCAGCAGCTGCAAGTGGAGGAGTGGGGAATCAAACCCGGTGCTCCCAGATAAGAGTCCACGCATTTAACCACTAACCAAACTGGCTCTCCCATCCAACTACTAACCAGGGACCACCCCGCCTAGCTTCTCAGATCTGATGAGATTAAGCTATCCATTACTATCCAAACTCAGGGCATACAAACAGTGGACCTTCCCAAAGGGCTGGGAAGCACTGGAATGATATAAAAACACAGAGACAGCAATGATTGTGTAGGAAAAGGCAAAAGGGTGGCTCCTATGCGGCCAAGTGCAAAGTAATGCACATTGGGACCAAAAATCCCAGCTACAAATACACCCTGCCGACTAACATTTGTAGGATCCCAACTCATGGAAATATATGCAGGATCATGGCCTATTTTTTAACAGGGAAGTCTACTTCTTTTCATAACATATAGCTCCTTGGTGCAGTTCGCTGGCTCAAAATGTATGATGTAAAAAAAAGAGATAACATCCATTTGGTTTCAGAGGAATACATATGAACATATGAAGCTGCCTTCTACCGAATCAGACCCTCGGTCCATCAAAGTCAGTATTGTCTACTCAGACTGGCAGCGGCTCTCCAGGGTCTCAAGCTGAGGTCTTTCACGCCTATTTGCCTGGACCCTTTTTAGTTGGAGATGCCAGGGACTGAACTTGGGACCTTCTGCTTCCCAAGCAGATGCTCTACCACTGAGCCACCATCCCTCCCCTTAACATATGATGCTGCCTTACACTGAACCAGACCCTCGCTCCATCAAAGTCAGTATTGTCTACTCAGACTGGCAGCGGCTCTCCAGGGTCTCAAGCGGAGGTCTTTCACGCCTACTTGCCTGGACCCTTTTTAGTTGGAGATGCTGGGGACTGAAGCTGGGACCTTCTGCTCACCAAGCAGATGCTGTACCACTGAGCCGCCGTCTCTCCCCATAATCTTGCTGAAGGTCACTTACACCAATGCAAATCCCTGCTTTTACCCCATCTTTAAAGGCAAATCCCTGCCCCCCTTTGGGATGTCCTCTTTTAAAACTGGCACTACCCTTCCGCCTTTAATAATATACTAATAATACTAATAGTAACAATACTAACAACAATGACAACAATAACAATAACAGTAGTAGTAGTAGTCCCCTGTGCAAGCACCAGTCGTTTCTGACTCTGGCGTGGCATAATAATAATAATAATAATAATAATAATAATAATAATAATAATAATAATAATAATAATAATAATAATAATAATAATAATAATAAATTTTTATTTATACCCCGTCCTCCCCACCAAGGCAGTCTCAGGGCAGCTTACAGGACCTGGTATAAACCATGTTATAACAATAAAAACAAGATAATACAATTACAATACAATTCATAAATTAAATATTATTAAATAAATAATCTTAAACCGGTATAACTTAGTTGGGCCGCAATCTCAATATGTACAAAGATGGCTCGATGTTACTACCAGGTTCTATTTTAGAAGGCTCGTTGGAAGAGGGCGGTTTTACAAGCCCTACGGAACTGATTGAGACCCCGCAGGGCCTGTACCTCCTTCGGTAGCTGGTTCCACCATTGGGGTGCCTGTATTGAGAAGGCCTGCTCTCTAGTTGTTTTTAATTTGGCCTCCTTTGGCCCAGGGATTTCCAGAAGATTTTGTGAACTAGATCGCAGTGCGCTCTGGGGAACATATGGGGAGAGGCCCTAAGGTAGGCAGGTCCTCGGCCATAAGAACATAAGAGAAGTCATGTTGGATCAGGCCAATGACCCATCCAGTCCAACACTCTGTGTCACATAAGAACATAAGAGAAGCCATATTTGATCAGGCCAATGGCCCATCCAGTCCAACACTCTGTATCACACAGTGGCCAATATATATATATATATATATATATATATATATATATATATATATACATACACATATATATACATACATACACACACACACACACACACACATATATATATATATATATACTGTGGCTAATAGCCACTGATGGACCTCTGCTCCATATTTTTATCCAATCCCCTCTTGAAGCTGGCTATGCTTGTAGCCGCCACCACCTCCTGTGGCAGTGAATTCCACTTTGGGTGAAGAAGTACTTCCTTTTATCCGTTTTAACCTGTCTGCTCAGCAATTTCATTGAATGCCCACGAGTTCTTGTATTGTGAGAAAGGGAGAAAAGTACTTCTTTCTCTACTTTCTCCAACCCATGCATAATCTTGTAAACCTCTATCATGTCCATGACATTTTCACGGCAGACTTTTCACGGGGTGGTTTGCCATTGCCTTCCCCAGTCATCTATGCTTCCCCCCCCCCCCAGCAAGCTCATTTTACCCACCTTGGAAGGATGGAAGGCTGAGTCAACCTCGAGCTGGCTACCTGAACCCAACTTCCGCCGGGATCAAACTCGGGTCGTGAGCAGAGAGTTCGGACTGCAGTACTGCACCTTTTCCCCTCTGCGCCATGGGGCTCTTCCAATAATAATAATATCTACTGTCTATTAGGCAGCTAAAAGCAGACACATGCTTTAAAAGCAGGAAGAGGCAAAGAAATCGGGCAACTTCGTTTTGTTTCTGTTCCAAGAAGAAGAAGGAAAAAAAACCCTTCACATATATAACTTTGGTGTGCAGTCCTATCTGGAGCTGCCCCAGTCTATGCCTACTGTTTTCAGAGGGCTTCAGATGGAGTAAGCCTGCAAAGGATTGCAGAGTCACAAAGACAGGAGCAGAGGAAATAAGATGTTGCAAGCTGATTTCAATTCCCAGCTCGGCGGTCTATCACCCAGGCTGCCCGGGGAGAACAAAAGACATTTTCTCTGAGTTCGTGTCGATTACGTTTCCTCCATCCCCAAAGCAGCTGTCTCACATCTGGAGTTCTGAAGGATTGACCACCAGATTTATCACCCAAGGGAATGTAATTAAGAACCCCAGGTGAAACCAAATTGTGCCGCTCTTCAGCCAAACAGCACAGATGGATAACACTTATGGCAGATGAATGGAGCAATCCTGGACTCTGTTATACCCTCCGAGGCCCACTGAAAACAATGGGGCTTAGAAGGATGTTAACTCGGGTTAGGATTGCACTGCGAGAACCACATCCCCCCAAAATTCAAAGCTTGCCTCTCTAATGCCCCTCCATTTGAGAAATTGTGTTTCTTCCCTATAGCTTATAAGAGAGCCAGTTTGGTGTAGTGGTTAAGTGAGTGGACTCTTATCTGGGAGAACCGGGTTTGATTCCCCACTCCTCCGCTTGCACCTGCTGGCATGGCCTTGGGTCAGCCACAGCTCTGGCAGAGGTTGTCTTTGAAAGGGCAGCTGCTGTGAGAGCCCTCTCCAGCCTCACCCACCTCACAGCCTGTCACCGAGTGGCTCTTTTGGGGGAGGAAGATAAAGCAGATTGTGAGCCGCTCTGAGACTCTGAGATTCGGAGTGGGGGGTGGGATATAAATCCAATATCTTCTTCTTTTTTCAAACAAAAGCTGTATGAGATAATCTGTAATTGTGATATTACTTCAAACACACTGCAACGTAGCCCAAGAGACGGTTGAGGAAAAACGCCTCTTGAAATGTTTGTATTACTTGGCTCAATTTTCGTTTTGCGCAACTACTTCTCACCATGACTTCCGTTCTTTAATTTTTGTCCTCGCTTTTTTTTTTTGATTGCTTCAGTGACCCATATTGCTGCTTAGTGCAATTTACATAAGAACATCAGAGAAGCCATGTTGTATCAGGTCATGGCCCATCCAGTCCAACACGCTGTGTCACACAGTGGTCAAAAAAACCAGGTGCCATCAGGAGGTCCACCAGCAGGGCCAGGACACTAGAAGCCCTCCCACTAAGAACATAAGAGAAGCCATGTTGGAACAAGCCAATGGCCCATCGAGCCCAACCTACTGTGTCACACAGTGGCCAAAAAAACCAGGTGCCATCAGGAGGTCCACCAGCGGGGCCAGGACACTAGAAGCCCTCCCACTAAGAACATCAGAGAAGCCATGTTGGATCAGGCCAATGGCCCATCCAGTCCAACACTCTGTGTCACACAGTGGCCAAAAAAACCAGGTGCCATCAGGAGGTCCACCAGCGGGGCCAGGACACTAGAAGCACTCCCACTAAGAACATCAGAGAAGCCATGTTGGAACAGGCCAATGGCCCATCCAGTCCAACATACTGTGTCACACAGTGGCCAAAAAAACCAGGTGCCATCAGGAGGTCCACTAGCAGGGCCAGGACACTAGAAACCCTCCCACTAAGAACATAAGAGAAGTCATGTTGGATCAGGCCAATGGCCCATCCAGTCCAACATTCTGCGTCACACAGTGGCCAAAAAAACCCAGGTGCCATCAGGAGGTTCACCACTTGGGCCAGGACACTAGAAGCCCTCCCACTGTTGTCCCCTCCCCCAAACATAGGGTTGGCAATCCCCTTTTGGAGAAGCATATATCAGCAAGAAAATGATGGAACGTTAGTCCCAGAGCGGGATAGGACTGGTGCATCTACTAACATGTCATTCTGTCTGAGAGCTTGGCAGGAAGCCAGGAGATGTTGAATTATTAATCTTTGGCTGACAAAGGCTGGATAAACTGAAACTGGCCCCGCTTTTTCCTTCTTTGGATTTACAATAATATTTAACAAAGAAGGCTTGCTTGCCGATTACCTCTACTTGGACTATTAACTTTAACAGCACCTTAAGAGGAAGGATGACTTGGCAATTGACAACCATAAGGTTTCACAGCAAACGGGATGTTTTCCTTCTGAATTTGTTATGGATTATTCTATGTTCTGCATGTTAATATAACCTCGTGTATACCTGGAAGTGATATCATCACGTCGCTGATGCTAATGGGTTGAAATTAAATCAGAAGAGTTTCCGGCTAAACATTAGCAAGTATTTCCTCACAGAGTGGTTCTTCACTGGGACAGAACTGAACATATGAAGCTGCCTTATACTGAATCAGACCCTTGGTCCATCGAAGTCAGTATTGTCTACTCAGACTTGCAACGGCTCTCCAGAGTCTCAAGCTGAAGTTTTCCCCCTATTTGCCTGGATCCTTTTTAGTTGGAGATGCCGGGGATTGAACCTGGGACCTTCTGCTTACCAAGCAGATGCTCTACCACTGAGCCACAATCCCTACCCAAGGGGAGGTGATGGGCTCTCCTTCCCTGAAGGTATTTAAGCAGAGACTAGATGGCCACCTGACAGCAATGCTGATTCTGTAAACTTAGACAGACCATGAGAAGGAGGACAGGAAGGGTTGCATCAGTGCTTAGTTCTCGTGGCCCTTTCTTACACGCCCCGGGAAATACTGATTGACACTTAGGGCTCAGGCAACAATTTTTCTCCAGGCCAGTTTGGCCAGCGATCCTGGAGGTTTTTGCCATCTTCTGGGCATGGAGCAGAGGTCACGGGGGATGCACGTGTGTGTGTGTGTAGGGGGGGAGGGAGGTATTTGTGAATTTCCTGCATTATGCTCGGAGTTGGACTAGATGACCCTGGAGGTCCCATCCAACTCTATGATTCTATGATTCTGTTTCACACAGCGACACTCCAGGTTTTCAACAGAACTCTTTGGTAAATTTGGGCTCAAAGCCATAGAGTTTTGCCCAAGACCTAGGACATTGTCAGCATGATGACATCACTTCTTGGTGACATCAGTGTGCACATGGTAGAATCATAGGATCATAGAGTTGGAAGGGACCTCCAGGGTCATCTAGTCCAACCCCTTGCACAATGCAGGAAACTCACAAATTCCTCCCCCTAAATGCACAGGATCGTCATTGCTCTCAGATGGCCATCTAGCCTCTGCTTAAAAATCTCCAAGGAAGGAGAGCTCACCACCTCCCAAGGAAGCCTGCTCCACTAACGGTCAGGAAGTTTTTCCTAATGTTGAGCCGAAAACTCTTCTGTTTTAATTTCAACCCATTGGTTCTGGGGCCACAGAAAACCATTCTACACCATCCTCTAGAGGACAGCCCTTCAAGTACATGAAGATGGTGACCCTATCACCTCTCAGCCTCCTCCTCTCCAGGCTAAATATGCCCAGCTTCTTCAACCTTTCCTCATAGGACTTGGTCTCCAGACCCCTCGCCATCTCCGTTGCCCTCCTCTGGACCCATTCCATTCTTAAAATGCGGTGCCCAAAACTGAACACAAGCCTCCAGGTGAGGTCTTACCAGAGCAGAGTAAAGCGATACCATCACTTCACAAGAGCTGGACATAGGGTTGCCAATCCCCAGGTGGGGGCAGGGGATCCCCCGGTTTGGAGACCCTCCCCCCACTTCAGGGTCGTTAGAAAGCGGGGGGAGGGGAGGGAAATGTCTGCTGGGAACTCTTATTATTCCCTATGGAGATTGATTCCCATAGAAAATCATGGAGAATTGATCCACAGGTATCTGGGGTTCTGGGGAGGGGGCTGTCTTTTGGGGTAGAGGCACCAAATCTTCAGTATAGCATCTAGTGCCTCTCCCCAAAATACCCTCCAAGTTTCAAAAAGATTGGACCAGGGGGTCCGATTCTATGAGCCCCAAAAGAAGGTGCCCCTATCCTTCATCATTTCCTATGGAAGGAAGGCATTGAAAAGGTGTGCCGTCCCTTTAAATGTGATGGCCAGAACTCCCTTTGGAGTTCAATGATGCTTGTCACAGCCTTGATCTTGGCCCCACCCCTAATGTCTCCTGGCTCCACCCCCAAAGTCTCCTGGCTCCACCCCCAAAGTCCCCAGATATTTCTTAAATTGGACTTGGCAACCCTATCTGGACACTAGACTTCTGTTGATACAGTGCAAAATTGCATTTCCATAGATGATCCTGTTGAAGACTCAGGAACCTCCCTCTGGTATACCGAAATGAGACCGAGGAAAGCGAAGGCAAAGAAAAAGCAAAACGGTTTCAAGAATGGCGTTCGCATGAATCTCTTTGCACCAAACTCTGAACGGGAACCAAAAAATCCTTCCCCGCCCTCCTGCGAAAGAAATGCAAACAATACAAATCGATTTTGGTACAGCCCCAGCCATGCGTTCAGCAAATCTCACCTCTGGGTTCCGTTATACGGAACTGGCAGATCTGATTAAAAGAGCTATCGCCGAAGCCGTTTCGGCCTGTCAGCGGAAAGACTCGGCGACCGGCAGACTCGCGGATGGATTTCCACTCTAATTGGTGACTCCAGGTCAGTGCCAAAGAATCTCAGGTAATGGGATGGAATGTACACGAGGGCCTTTGCCTGCTCTATGGAATAAGAAACTAATTCATCAGGGCTGTCAGTTCGGCATCTTTTGACAACGCTTAAGCTAACTTCGGAGAGGCGGGGGAGCAGGATTTGCATTCAGCCTGCCAGGGAGACCTTGCTGATTGACCAGTGAAGGTGAGCTCCAAGGAACTGCTTCAGTAGATGCAGATCTCAGCTGCTTTCCCTTTCATTCACCTACAGCCTCAAGATTTGAAATATCAATAGGAGAAGGGATCGAAAGGGTTGCGTATGTGGACTGTATGTTTAATATGATTGTTAGTTCCTGCCTGGCTCATTGGAGCCTTTAGGACTGAGTTTGGCGACTTGGGAACAATGGGAAGGAAAGGAAAAGGAAAGGCCCCCTGTGCAAGCACCAGTCGTTTCCGACTCTGGGGTGACGTTGCTTTCACAACGTTTTCACGGCAGACTTTTTACGGGGTGGTTTGCCATTGCCTTCCCCAGTCATCTACGCTTTCCCCCAAGCAAGCTGGGGACTCATTTTACCGACCTCGGAAGGATGGAAGGCTGAGTCAACCTCGAGCCGGCTACCTGAACCCAGCTTCCACCAGGGATCAAACTCAGGTCGTGAGCAGAGCTTAGGACTGCAGCTTTAACACTCTGCGCCACGGGGCTCGGGGATCCAAATCTATGCTTCCCCGGACCAAGAAGAAGACTGCAGATTTATATCCTGCCCTTCTCCCTGAATCGGAGTCTCAGAGCGGCTTACAATCTCCTATACTCCCCCCAAAACAGACACCCTGTGAGATGGAGGGGGATGAGAGGGCTCTTACAGCAGCTGACCTTTCAGGGACAACTCCTGCGATAGCTATGGCTGACCCAAGGCCATTCCAGCAGTTGCAAGTGGAGGAGTGGGGGATCAAACCCGGTTCTCCCAGATAAGTCTGCACACTTAACCACTACAGGGGAAGAAGGTCTATGAGAGCTATGGCTAACCCAAGGCCATTCCAGCAGGTGCAAGTGGAGGAGTGGGGAATCAAACCCTGTTCTCCCAGATAAGAGTCTGCACACTTAACCACTACAGGGGAAGAAGGTCTATGAGAGCTATGGCTGACCCAAGGCCATTCCAGCAGGTGCAAGTGGAGGAGTGGGGAATCAAACCCGGTTCTCCCAGATAAGAGTCTGCGCACTTAACCACTACAGGGGAAGAAGGTCTATGAGAGCTATGGCTGACCCAAGGCCATCTCCTTACTATCCCTGGGCCGAAGGAAGCCCTTTTGAAGTCCACCAGAGAAAGGGCTTTCTCTGTTATGGCCCCTACATGGTGGAATCAGCTGCCGGAAGAGGTGAGGGCCCTGCGGGACCTTGTTCAGTTCCGCAGGGCCTGTAAGACGACCCTCTTCCGGCTAGCCTATAACTAGCTTGAGAATTTTAATGTAATTTGCTGGATTTCTTTTATATACAGTTGAAATATTTATTAATGTGTATTAATAACTAAGGTTTTATCTGTTTTATCTGGTTTAAATACGGATCCCTTTATATGTTTAATTATTGTAATTTTGTTGGATCTACTATTGGAAGCCGCCCTGAGCCACTTGTGGGAAGGGCGGGATATAAATCTTAAATCTTAAATAAATTCCAGCAGCTGCAAGTGGAGGAGTGGGAAATCAAACCCAGTTCTCCCAGATAAGAGTCTGCACACTTAACCACTACAGGGGAAGAAGGTCTATGAGAGCTATGGCTGACCCAAGGCCATTCCAGCAGGTGCAAGTGGAGGAGTGGGGAATCAAACCCTGTTCTCCCAGATAAGAGTCTGCACACTTAACCACTACAGGGGAAGAAGGTCTATGAGAGCTCTGGCTGACCCAAGGCCATTCCAGCAGTTGCAAGTGGAGGAGTGGGGAATCAAACCCGGTTCTGCCAGATAAGAGTCCGCACACTTAACCACTACAGGGGAGGAAGGTCTATGAGAGCTATGGCTGACGCAAGGCCATTCCAGCAGTTGCAAGTGGAGGAGTGGGGGATCAAACCCGGTTCTCCCAGATAAAAGTCCACACACTTAACTACTACACCAAACTGGCTCTGACCAATCGTTTCCTGGTTCAAATGACCCAATGGCGTTCTAACATGGGACCTTTGGAGTGCATATAGTTGGCCCCGTTGGCCCAGTTCAGCAGTCTTAGTCTGCCTGTTACCATGCTGTAACCACTAATAAAGAGCTGTGACCAATGCCCAGGGCCTGCCCTCCCACTAGGCAAACTAGGCAGCTGCCTAGGGTGCCGAGAGGGTGGGGGTGAAAAATTGGGCTCCCCACCACCCTCCCAGTGCCCCAGGTAAGCACCTAGTTAGTGTTTCTCCCCACCACCCGCCCCTCCATTCCCTTCCCTCTCTTCACCTCCCCCCCATGGCTCCGTGCCTCCCCCCTCCCCACCGCATCTCTGCGCCTCCCCCCCACCCCCCCGCCGCGCCTCCTCCTTCCTCCCTTTGGACCCTTTCCCACCCACCCAGTGCCAATTTCAATGCCAAAACTGGCTCTAGCGCCGCGTTCCAGCTCTCTAAAGCCCCCCTCCCTGGCCGAACACTGGAATCGCGGGTAAAACAGCGCCGTGGGGCCGGGCTGCGCTTACTGTCTCTCCGGAACAGCATCCTGCAATTTCATCGAATGCCCACGAGTTCTTGTATTGTGAGAAAGGGAGAAAAGCACTTTGATGAAATTCCACAAAGAGCTCGTTTTACACCCTCCTTTTCTCGTCCTGAAGGCGTTTCAAAACCACTTACAATCTTAAAAGTTTTATTTAATGCTTCCAGATCACCACGAAAACTTTTATTTCATGCTAGATCACCATGAAAGCTCAAGGTGGGTTGCCTCTACCAGGTAAACCATGGTTGCCAACTTTCACGTGAGCCTGGAGATCTCCTTGGAATTACGCCTGATCTCTACTTTAGTCTTCCTGGCATCTAAGAGGCTCCTGGATTCAAATCCAGCTCTTCCCATTTTGCGCTTAGCCTTCTATCACTGAGCATTTCCCATAAATGCCGTTTGTGACGTGGAAACGTCTCTCAGACACGCATACCCTTGTTCATCTGACAAGGGCTAACCGGGATGCGGCTGTGCTCTGCTGTCGTCTGGAAGCTGTCATCTTTGCTCACCCTCAGAGAAGCCAGTCTGTGGTTTGGATCTTGCCGGAGCATCGGCACAACAGTTCTTGTCATTGTGGATTTGTCTGCCTGTTTGTCAAAAGAGCGGCTGAAAGGATTGCTTCTGGGGAGGGGGGATCTGAAGTTCTCCTTTTCACAAATCCCAATTAATCTGCAAACAAGGGAAAGGTTAGTGAAAACCTAACCCCTTGCATCTGGAGATGGGCATCTGGAGTATTCATTCACCGTGGTAACAATGAACAAAACTATGAAAAGCATCCTTTTGTTTAACCTAGACTTATAGCAATAGAGCAATTAGCAGGCAGCTTTTATTACCTTTTATTGGTTTCTCATGCAAATGCTATGCAGGCCAAATGGTCTTTCTATTTTATTTCACCATTTCACCACTGGATCCCAACCTTGTACCACTTTGCATTCTTAACCACTGCCTACCAGCTATATGTAGCTCTGCTCACTGTACCCCACTCCTTTGTCTGAAGAAGTATGCATGCATGCAAAAGCTTATATTCTGAATAAAACTTGGTTGGTCTTAAAGGTGTTACTTGACTCTCACTTTGTTTTTGAACATATGCAGCTGCCTGCTACTGAATCAGACCCTCAGTCCATCAAAGTCAGTATTGTCTACTCAGTAGACAATATCGTCAGTATTGTCTATTGTCTACTCAGATTGGCAGCGGCTCTCCAGGGTCTCAAGCTGAGGTTTTTCACACCTACTTGCCTGGACCCTTTTTAGTTGGAGATGCCGGGGATTGAACCTGGGACCTTCTGCTTACCAAGCAGATGCTCTACCACTGAGCCACTGTCCCTCCCCTAAAGGTTTTGGTAGATCCATTGTTCATATTTACATATGAAGCTGCCTTATACTGAATCAGACCCTCAGTCCATCAAAGTCAGTATTGTCTACTCAGTAGACAATATTGTCAGTATTGTCTACTGTCTACTCAGACTGGCAGCGGCTCTCCAGGGTCTCAAGCGGAGGTTTTTCATGGGTCTTTGGGCCCTTTTTAGTTAGAGATGCCAGGGATTGAACCTGGTACCTTCTGCTTACCAAGCAGATGCTCTACCACTGAGCCACTGTCCCTCCCCTAAAGGTTTTGGGAGATCCATTGTTCATATGAAGCTGCCTTATACTGAATCAGACCCTCAGTCCATCAAAGTCAGTATTGTCTACTCAGTAGACAATATTGTCAGTATTGTCTATTGTCTACTCAGACTGGCAGCGGCTCTCCAGGGTCTCAAGCTGAGGTTTTTCATGGCTCTTTGTCTGGGCCCTTTTTAGTTGGAGATGCCGGGGATTGAACCTCGTACCTTCTGCTTACCAAGCAGATGCTCTACCACTGAGCCACCATCTGTCCCCACTTTTTGTGGGGAAAAATATTAGAAAGCTTGTCCGATCTTAGAGTTCCGCAAAATCCTCACAGGGGGTTTGAACGATGGAGCCCAGAAGCAAGCATTTGGGGAGGAGGAAGGTAAGAAAGAAAGAACGTAATAAAATGTAGAGGTGCCAGAGCTCTGCTCCTGTGAGCTCCTGACCAAAATGAGACCAGGCTACATTTCAAACTAGGCTCCTTCAACGTGTTCCATGCAAGACGCAAAGAACAAGTGATGCGTTCATGGGAGCCCAGTGATAAACTGGGTTTACACACTTGCGGCGACATCTGAAAGCAGATATTTATAATTCCTTCGATTGCGGAGCTGCAGATTTCAGCCAGCTTTGCTTATTGGGGGAAATGCATATCCAGATTTGGATTAATGCGCTGGGTTCACATCAGTCTCTTCCCCATCCCCTTTGTTTAAAGCCCGGCTCGTGGCAATGAGCGATGTGCCATCAAGGCAAGGCGCAGCCTTAATTTAAGATCGCGCCGGTCTCGAGAGCCTACAGACTTGCCAGCCCCGTGATGAGCGAGATAAATTTATGCATGAACATCGCCGCCTCATCACATGTGCAGAGCTACTGTAAAAAATAATGAAAGGTTCCATATCCCGGAATAAAAACCTTGACATTTCAATCCAGAAGACACCCAGTTATATGTTGTGTGCTACTCTCGGCGAGAGCTGGCATAGAAATGGTTCCGCACCCACCCTCTTGCACTAAACAATGTGCGAGGCATGCATTCAAAGGGGGGGAAAAATAGAAAGTAGATGATAGGGAGCTAATGTCATTCTGCATCTTGTAAAGATGGACTAGCCCCCTATGGCAGGGGTGGCCAACAGTAGCTCTCCAGATGTTTTTTTGCCTACAACTCCCATCAGCCCCAGCTATTGGCCATGCTGGCTGGGGCTGATGGGAGTTCTAGGCAAAAAACATGTGGAGAGCTACCGTCGGCCACCCCTGCCCTATGGGATCAATTTGGGGGCCTATAAAGCGAAATGACCCCCAGATATGAATGGCAGTCCAGGAAGGGCACAAATGAGAGCCAGTTTGGTGGTGACAGACAGTTTGGTGTAGTGGTGAAGTGTGCGGACTCTTATCTGGGAGAACCGGGTTTGATTCCCCACTCCTCCACTTGCACCTGTTGGAACGGCCTTGAGTCAGCCATAGCTCTGGCAGAGGTTGTCCTTGAAAGGGCAGCTGCTGTGAGAGCCCTCTCCAGCCCCACCCACCTCACAGGGTGTCTGTTGTGGGGGAGGAAGATAAAGCAGATTGTGAGCCACTCTGAGATGCTGAGATTTGGAGGGGGGGGCAGGATATGAATCCAATATCTTCTAAGCTGAGTTAATGAGAGCTAGCTCACAGATTTTTAGCCTCCAGCTCACACATTTTTGTCTTAGCTCAGGAAGGATGGCCCCAGAGTACACTAATTTATGCAGTGAGCTCACAACTTCAATGCCAGTAGCTCACAAAGTAGAATTTCTGCTCACAAGACTCTGCAGCTTAGAGGGAACATTGGATGGGAGTAGGGTTTTATTACGACAATTAAAATTCAAGAAGCATTTTGAGGTAGATGCTGAGCTGATATAATTTAGTACACCTTCCAGTGATGTTGGGGTGTGTGACAGATGCAGATGAGTTGTGCTAAGGAGCGCCAGCACCTCATTTTCTATTAAATGACCCCTGTTCACCACCCACTGCCCATTTTTTTTAAACTCGAGATGCTGGGAATTCAACCCGAGAACTTCTGCATGCCAAGCAGAGGCACGCCCCTTGAGCTATACCAGTTTATGTCCCATGGAGACTGTACACATATAAGAACATAAGAGAAACCATGTTGGATCAGGCCAATGGCCCATCCAGTCCAACACTCTGTGTCACATAAGAACATAAGAGAAGCCATGTTGGATCAGGCCAGTGGCCCCTCCAGTCCAACACTCTGTGTCACAGAAGAACATAAGAGAAGCCATGTTGGATCAGGCCAGTGGCCCATCCAGTCCAACACTCTGTGTCACATAAGAACATAAGAGAAGCCATGTTGGATCAGGCCAATGGCCCATCCAGTCCAACACTCTGTGTCACATAAGAACATAAGAGAAGCCATGTTGGATCAGGCCAACGGCCCATCCAGTCCAACACTCTGTGTCACATAAGAACATAAGAGAAGCCATGTTGGATCAGGCCAGTGGCCCATCCAGTCCAACACTCTGTGTCACACATAAGAACATAAGAGAAGCCATGTTGGATCAGGCCAGTGGCCCCTCCAGTCCAACAATCTGTGTCACACATAAGAACATAAGAGAAGCCATTTTGGATCAGCCAGTGGCCCATCCAATCCAACACTCTGTGTCACACATAAGAACATCAGAGAAGCCATGTTGGATGAGGCCAATGGCACGTCCAGTCCAACACTCTGTGTCACACAGTGGCCAAAAAACCCAAGTGCCATCAGGAGGTCCAGCAGTGGGGCCAGGACACTAGAAGCCAGGTATAAGACCACGTGAGGACTGTAAATGCACTTTCTCCATGTTTCCCATGCTCCTTCCAATGGGGCACACATTGCTGCTGCTGGATTGCATCCCCCCCCCCTCCAGGTGTGACAATTTATTGTAGCCATTATCTTTTTTATGGATCTGTGTGCTTTCTGTCTGCTCGATCCAATCCTCTGCCCAGGATTTATGTCTCCTCAAGATGTTGAACCGCTCACCACTTGGTAGAATTTATTATCCCGGGTTCTCACACACATGTGCCATTTGAAAAAGCGAAGGGAAATTGCACTTTAAAAATATGGCTACATTTCCATGAATGTCCCTCCAAGCAAAGAAAACAACGTCACTCTTACTAAATAAGTTAGTTTGCTTCAGTTGAGGGGTCTCCAAAATGACCTCAAAGTGTCCAGGTGGACCGTATACGGATGACAAATGTTGCCATTATTCCCCTTTTTTAAATACCTATTTATATTATTGCTGTTGGTCGGGTGGCTTTCTTTGTATTGCATACGTAAGGCGTATGGGAACTACACATACTATATATCAAGGGTGGCCAACGGTAGCTCTCCAGATGTCTTTTTGCCTACAACTCCCATCAGCCCCAGCCATTGGCCATGCTGGCTGGGGCTGATGGGAGTTGTAGGCAAAAAAAAATCTGGAGAGCTACCGTTGGCCATACCTGCTATATATGGGATCCATATGTATGTCTTGACCTGGATAGTCCAAGCTAACTCTGCCTCATTTTATCTCACAAGCTAAGCAGGATAGGGTTGCCAAGTCCAATTCCTCCCCACCTTTGTCGCCCTCCTCTGGACCCGTTCCAGCCTGTCTATAACCTTCTTAAAATGTGGTGCCCAAAACTGGACACAATACTCCAGGTGAGGTCTTACCAGAGCAGAGTAAAGTGATACCACACTTATTTTTCACAGTAAACCACAGCATTTTTCATGTATTAATTTAGAATTATTTTACAGTTCATTTTACAATATACAGTATTTTTTCTTTCTTGGCAGGGCTTCCTGAAGTCCAATGCAGGTGTGATTGCAGTCCCCAAAACTTGTGTGGCTGCAACTGGATTACTGCTTCCATCCGCTTTCAGAGTGAATCCTTCTTCAGGCAGTTCACCAAGGGATACAATTTCAGTTTGGCACTGCTCTGTCTATCTCCAAAGGATCAAGCACGGCTCCACACTTCTATTTGTCCTTGGCTTCTCTTAAAAGGGCCAGTTTTGGGAACTGCAATCACACCTGCATTGGGCTTCAGGAAGTCCAGGATCTAGGGGTCTTAGTGGATCGTATGCTGAACATGAGTCGACAGTGTGATGTGGTGGCTAAAAAGGCAAATGCAATTTTGGGCTGTATCAACAGAAGTATAGTGTCCAGATCATGTGATGTGATGGTATTGCTTTACTCTGCTCTGGTAAGACCTCACCTGAAGTATTGTGTTCACTTTTGGGCACCACATTTTAAGAAGGATATAGACAAGCTGGAACGGGTCCAGAAGAGGGCGACGAAGATGGTGAGGAGTCTGGAGACCAAGTCCTATGAGGAAAGGTTGAAGGAGCTGGGGATGTTTAGCCTGGAGAGGAGGCGGCTGAGAGGTGATATGATCGCCATCCTCAAGTCCTTGAAGGGCTGTCATCTAGAGGATGGGGTGGAATTGTTTTCTGTGGCCCCGGAAGGTACGACCAGAACCAATGGGTTGAAATTAAATCTAAAGAGTTTCCGGCTCAACATTAGGAAGAACTTCCTGACCGTTAGAGCGATTCCTCAGTGGAACAGGCTTTCTCGGGAGATGGTGGGCTTTCCTTCCTTGGAGGTTTTTAAACAGAGGCTAGATGGCCATCTGACAGCAATGAAGATCCTATGAATTTAGGGGGAGGTGTTTGTGAGTTTCCTACATTGTGCAGGGGGTTGGACTAGATGACCCTAGAGGTCCCTTCCAACTCTATGATTCTATGATTCTATGGTTAAGTGGAGGTGACTATTACCTTCAGCACTGACAATCTCACTGAACTAATATAATGGAAATCAGAAGCTTGCCATCTTGGATTTTTAATATGTATGAAAATGTTTTTATGTATTTAATTTTAATATGTTTGCAAATTGCTAATGTTTTGAAACTGTTGTTAGCCACCCTGAGCCTGTGGGGGGAGAGCGGGATATAAATCTGATAAATAAAGAAATAAATAAAGCTCTCACAGAGCGTTCTTATATACCAATTTCCAGTTGGAGGCAGGGGATCACCCCAGTTTGGAGGCCCTCTCCATACTTCAGGGTTATCAGAAACGTTGGGCACTCCAGACTGATTCCCATAGGGTATAATTGAGAATTGATCTGTGGGTATCTGGGGCTCTTGTGGGGGGATTGTTTTTTTTTTAAGTTAGAATCACCAAATTTGCAGCATAGCATCCAATGCCTCTCCTCAGAACACCCTCCAAGTTTCAAAAGTATTGGACCAGGGGGTCCAATTCTATGAGCCCCCAAAGAAGGTGCCCCTATCCTTCATTATTCCCAAGTGGAGGGAAGGCATTTAAAAGGCATGTGGTCCCTTTAAATGTGACGGCCAGAACTCCCTCTGGAGTTCAATTGTGCTTGTCACACCCTTGCTCCTGGCTCCACCCCCAAAGTTCCCAAGATCTTTCTTGAGTTGGACCTGGCAACCCTACCTTTCCTCACGAAGTTATTGTGAGGGTAAACCCTATCTTTCCTCACGAAGTTATTGTGAGGGTAAACCCTACCTTTCCTCATGAAGTTATTGTGAGGGTAAACCCTACCTTTCCTCATGAAGTTATTGTGAGGGTAAACCCTACCTTTCCTCACGAAGTTATTGTGAGGGTAAACCCTACCTTTCCTCATGAAGTTATTGTGAGGGTAAACCCTACCTTTCCTCACGAAGTTATTGTGAGGGTAAACCCTACCTTTCCTCATGAAGTTATTGTGAGGGTAAACCCTACCTTTCCTCACGAAGTTATTGTGAGGGTAAACCCTACCTTTCCTCATGAAGTTATTGTGAGGGTAACTGGAGGAGAGGACGCTGGCGTGAGCAGCTTTAGGTCTCCATTAGAGAGAAAGTCATGGTATTTAAAGTTAATTGTTTTGATATATCGAGGAACAATATCTGTGTTTCATGGGGGGGGGGGAATCTGTGGGAAGAAACAAAAAAAGGAGGGAAAAGGAAGATTGCTTGGTTCAAGGCAGAAACGGGGATTTATTTTATTTTTATTTATTTTTATTTTATCAGATTTATATCCCGCCCTCCCCTAACGGGCTCAGGGCGACTCAAGTTTATACAGTAGCAGTTAACAAAGTTTTTTTTTTTAGCAGGAACTCCTTTGCATATTAGACCACACCCACTGATGTAGCCAATCCTCCAAGAGCTTACAGTAGGCCCTGCACTAAGAGCCCTGTAAGCTCTTGGAGGATTGGCTACATTAGGGGGGTATGGCCTAATATGCAAAGGAATTTCTGCTACAAAAAAATGCCTGAGAAGTAAGAACTATTTTCAGAGGCCACAGATTGCTAGAGTAAGGTCCACAGCACGCAAGGTTAAGCATTTTTAAACACATGACACTGAGTCCTAAAGAATTCTGAGTGCTTCAGCAGAAACACATGAACCTCTATATTCTTGTGTTGCCATGGACTGTTAAATATTCAAGGAGTCCTGCTTCATCCTTTCCTGAGTTCTTTTTCCAAAACTCCAAATACAAGGGGGTTTTTTCCCACACTCTTTTTGCATTAGTTTAGTGCTCGCTTAAAAAAATTTTTTTTTAATTGAACCCATCTGGTTTAATGTATCTTTTTAATCCTTTAAAATTCATAACTTTATGAGTAAAATTCATTACTTCAGATGAATACTCTTTCTAATCCCCAGAGTTGTGAACACTTCACATTACATTCTGTTCTTTTGATTTCCCTCCCGGTGGCAAACTAGACAAAGAAATGCTAATATGTTCACTGCAAGTAATAGAAGCCTTCTGTCCCTCTGAGTGCAGATCAATATGGTTTCAAACCGAGTTCCCCATTCCTTTACTGCTCAGAATGAACGATTGCATGCCATTCTTCTCTCTTGCTTTTTAATGACATCACCCCATTTCTTTTTAGGTAACGCAGGTGCTTAAAAAAACCCTTGATTGATAAAGCCTAATTAAATTGACTGATAATGACTTTGTTTTAATCAGCAGTTACAACTGTTGCTCTTTCTTGGCACACATAGATATGCATTCTCTGTTTGTTCCCATAGATACTTAACAGCAGGGCTTTTTTTGTATCAGGAACTCCATTGCATATTAGACCACACACACCCCGATGTAGCCAATCCTCCAATACCTTCCAGTAGGCCCTGTAATAACAGCCCTGTGAGCTCTTGGAGGATTGGCTGCATCATGGCGGTGTGGCCTAATATGCAAAGAGCCAGTTTGGTGTAGTGGTTACGTGTGTGGACTCTTATCTGGGAGAACCGGGTTTGATATCCCACTCCTCCACTTGCACATGATGGAATGGCCTTGGGTTAGCCATAGCTATTGCAGGAGTTTTCCTTGAAGGGGCAGCTTCTGGGGGAGCTCTCTCAGCCCCACCTACCTCATAGGATGTCTGTTGTGAGGGAAGAAGATAAAGGAGATTGTAAGCCTTTCTGAGTCCCTGATTCAGAGAGAAGGGCGGGGTATAAATCTGCAATTCTGCTTCCTCTTCCTCTTCTTCTTCTTCTGAGTTCCTGAGACAAAAATGGCCCTGCTTAACAGAACCATCAAGGGCTCTGATTGTCAGGACTGGTCCTAGACTGTCTGGCACCCTAGGCAAGGCTACCTTCTGGTGCTCCCCCCTGCACTGATAACATCATTGAGTCACATGGGGGTGCCCAAATCAGCACCCCCAGAAGGCTGCACCCTAGGCAATCGCTTAATTTGTCTAGTGGCAGGGCTGGCCCTATTGATAGTGACAATGTATATCCATGAACAGCAAAACCTTCTGAGGTATTAACCTAAGAAAGAGGAGGTCAACCAACATGCAAGGAGAGCCAGTTTGGTGTAGTGGTTAAGTGTGCGGACTCTTATTTGGGAGAACCGGGTTTGATTCCCCACTCCTCCACTTGCACCTGCTAGCATGGCCTTGGGTCAGCCATAGCTCTGGCAGAGGTTGTCCTTGAAAGGGCAGCTGCTGTGAGAGCCCTCTCCAGCCCCACCCACCTCACAGGGTGTCTGTTGTGGGGGAGGAAGGTAAAGGAGATTGTGAGCCACTCTGAGACACTTCGGAGTGGAGGGCGGGATATAAATCCAATATCTTCATCTACCTCACAGGGTGTCTGTTGTGGGGGAGGAAGGTAAAGGAGATTGTGAGCCACTCTGAGACTCTTCGGAGTGGAGGGCGGGATATAAATCCAATATCTTCATCTACCTCACAGGGTGTCTGTTGTGGGGGAGGAAGGTAAAGGAGATTGTGAGCCACTCTGAGACTCTTTGGAATGGAGGGCAGGATATAAATCCAATATCTTCATCTACCTCACAGGGTGTCTGTTGTCGGGGGGTGGGAAGGTAAAGGAGATTGTGAGCCGCTCTGAGACTCTTTGGAATGGAGGACGGGATATAAATCCAATATCTTCATCTACCTCACAGGGTGTCTGTTGTGGGGGGGGGGGAGGTAAAGGAGGTTGTGAGCCGCTCTGAGACTCTTCGGAGTGGAGGGCGGGATATAAATCCAATATCTTCTTCTTCTTCTTCTTCTTCTTCTTCATGCATAGTGTAAAGAAATGCATTTTGGGATGGAAGTCAGAACTGAGTAAAACCTTCACCAGGAGTTTTTAAAAGATTTTTTTTCTCTCTGGGCGGAGAACAGGCAGGAAGAGGGAAGTCGGTTCAGTGGCTTTCCAGCCTCACTTCAGCAATCTCTTAAGAAATACTAATTGGTCTAGCTAGAGAACATGGGATAGTCCAGCCCCCACCCTCCAAGCAGGAAACAGAGATTTGGAGGAATTAAGACTAGAAAGGCTTCAGGAAGAAACTCTTGGAGATTTCAGGAAAAGTTTCTTTGATCAGGCCTGACCTGGAAAACTTCTGAGAGTCAGGAGGAAGCTTTCTTTAGGGATGATTCCACTGAATCAGATGGAGCTCTTAACAGAGAATCCAATTGATCCATCTTGAAAACTGTGAACTCCATGTCTGAAGAAACTGAAATTGGGTTCTGTTTAACAACCTGAAAAAATGAGGATATACTGTAATTGAATTGTCTTGGAATATCTAGAATGGGCATGTTTTGAAGCCTGAATGAACTTGTCTTTTGCCTCCTTCCTTGCAGCTCTCAAACATCTGATATTTATGTCTTGTGGCTCTCAAACCTCTGATACTTGTTCTATGTGGCTCTTACGTTAAGCAAGTTTGGCCACCCCTGTTCTAGACTGATCCTGCGTTGAGCAGGGGGTTGGACTAGCTGGCTTGTATGGCCCCTTCCAACTCTGGGATTCTATGATTCTATGAATATTGCTGCATTCATTTAACAGGGTTTACCATTGCCATACATCCTTTAAAGAAGTTTCAGAGGTTATCTGTGTTGTTCTGCAGAGGAAAAACTGGATTCCAGCCGAAGCAACATCAAGAGAGTATCAAGATTTTTCCGGGTATGAACTTTCTAGAATTAAAGTTCCCAAGACCTTTAATTCTCAAAAGCTCATATCCCCCCAAATCTTTCTTTTTTGCTTTGTGCATGTGCGTATGTGTGTATGTGCCTGGAAGTCATGGCGACCTCTGGCAACTCCTATTGGGGCATGGAGGAAATTCAGAGAAGTGGCTCGATACAGCCTGCCTCTGCCTCCCCACCCTGGTATTCTCTGGAGGTCTCCCTTCCAAATACTAGCCAGTGTCGGCCCTGCTTAGCTTCCAAGATCTGATGGGATCAGGTTTACCTAGGCTATCCAGGTCAGGGCATATCCCAGAAGGAGAAGGAGAAGATGATGATGATGTTGGATTTATATCCCGCCCTATCAGAGTCTCAGAGTGGTCACAATCTCCTTTACTTCCCCCCCCCCACAACAGACATTCTGCGAGGTAGGTGGGGCTAAGAGAGCTCTTACAGCAGCTACCCTTTCAAGGACAACTCCTACAAAAGCTATCGCTGACCCAAGGCCATTCCAGCAGGTGCAAGTGCTACGAGACTCAAATCTAATTTTCCTTTTAGGACAAGTGCCCTGGATTTTCTCACAGTTTGGCCGATAATACCCCCAAGATCCACTCCATTCGTAATCACAACCTCATCTGCACCCTCCTCTGGCTTCTATTTTTTTAAAAAAATATATATTGTTGATTGACCTTGAGTGTATTTCCCATTAATTCTTCAAGCAGATGTGTCCTTTGTTACCTTGGCATTTTACTGTCCCGCTAATAGGGCAAAAGTACAATCAGTATTTTTAAAAAGAGTCCATCCCGCCCCTTTCATACATTCCCAGGCGATAATTTTATTACGACGCTCCTTCATTTCATCCGTGTTATCTGTTTTTCCACGGACAGAGCCCCTTCATCAACCCTGATAATTCTATTTGGCGTAAGATCCTTTTATGAAGACGAGAAAAAAGGGGGAGGGCGGGGATTCTGATGGTTAATTTATGAGATCGGCTCGCCTGACAACGAAATGACCTTCTCCCTCTATCTGGTTATTAAATTGTTTGTGATCTAATAAAATGGTGGTAATACACTCCTTTTCAGCGGAGTTTTAATTTCCTACCTGACATTTAGATTAAAAAAGAGTATGGATTGGGAGAACAGATTTGTCACAGTCAGAACGGAAAAGGATGCGTCCGGCCTACCCTCGGAGCACCCACCGACTGAAAGGCATTTTGTTTGACTTTGAGGAGGGAATTGCTTCTAGGCAGAGTCATTTGTAACGAATAACCATCATGAGAGACAGGTGAATCTCCCAGAGAAATTTCATTGATGTTGAGTGTCTTTTGATTTTCGTCAAATGCTGAGCCTGAGGCGTTTAAGGCACTCTGGATCTTCAGCTGGGGATTTTGGCCGTGAGACTCCTGTATCTTACTTTATGTCACCGGAGTGGTTTTCCACCAGAGGACAAAAGCACGGACCTGCTCTCTAGTGCTACCACCACAGATGGTAGAGGAGGGTATTGCAACTTATTTCTCAGCAGGTATCAGGTGACACAAGAAACCAGTGTTCTTCCATGTTCTATAAAACTATTACCTCATAATTTGGCTTCTTAGTTTCAAGCACAGACTGACCTTACAGTATGCCTACCTTCTGATCTGACTACCTTATCCAAAATACCAATTTGGACAATTTGAGCCCACCAGAAGTCTAGACACAGCACTGAAGTATTAGAACAACATGACATAACACATGAATTGATGCAAAATTATACCGTAGGCTCCTTGTACAACAGGCTATACACAGCAGGATAGACCATAGCCCCTCTCTAATAAATTATCCATGTAACTTTATGAATCATTTTGCACAGTGTAACCCTATTACCTGCATAGAAAAGCCCTCTTAAATAATTTAGTTTTACAGTTAGCAGAGAGCAGGAACCTCCTCAGATAGGCTGTTCCACAAAGTGAGGGCCACAATGGAGAAGGCCATGCATACAGGCAGTAGTTGATTTTTCCTATTTGCAGGCTGCCCCCTCCTGCACATTCAATGAGCATCCCATCAGACCCTTGCAAATGCCTGTAGAACGTACTCAAGCATTCAACAGCGGTGATCAAAAGATGCAATAGTGTCAATCAAGAAGTTGAAGAGTAGAGATTGGATCTATACCCCACCCTGCACTTGGAGACTCAGAGCAGCTTACAATCTTCTGCCCCTCCTCTTCCCACAAAGGATACCCTGTGAGACAGGTGGGGCCAAGAGGGCTCTGAGAGAACTGCTCATGAGAGAACAGCTCTGAGAGAACTGTAACTGACCCAAGGTCACCCAGCTGGCTGCATGTGGCGGAGTGGGGAATCAAACCCAGCTCTCCCAGATTAGAGGCCATGCACTTAACCACTATACCAGACTGGCTCTCCTAGGTTGGGGTGTTTCCCCAATCTCAAAAAACTAACACCAAGGCTTTATTTGTAGCACCCCTGATGTAGCCAATCGCCCAACAGCTTACAGGGCCTTTAGTACAGGGAAAACTGTAAGATCCTGGAGGACTGGCTACATCAGGGGTGTGTGGCCTAATATGCAAAGGAATTCCTGCTGCAAAAAAACCCTAGACTAACACACTAATTAATTAGCAACTCTCCCCTGTAGGCCTTTCTTGGACCTCATTGCAATTCTAGACATCTTGCAAGCAACATTCCCTCTACGCTACAGAGTCTTGTGAGCAAAAAATCTACTTCATGAGAGCCAGTTTGGTGTAGTGGTGAAGTGTGCGGACTCTTATCTGGGAGAACCGGGTTTGATTCCCCACTCCTCCACTTGCACCTGCTGGCATGGCCTTGGGTCAGCCATAGTTCTGGCAGAAGTTGTCCTTGAAAGGGCAGCTGCTGTGAGAGCCTTCTCAGCCCCATCCACCTCACAGGGTGTCTGTTGTGGGGGAGGAAGGGAAAGGAGATTGTGAGCCGCTCTGAGACGCTTCGGAGTGGAGGGTGGGATATAAATCCAATATCTTCATCTACCTCACAGGGTGTCTGTTGTGTGGTGTGGGGGGGGGGAGGTAAAGGAGATTGTGAGCCGCTCTGAGACTCTTCGGAGTGGAGGGCAGGATATAAATCCAGAATCTTCATATACCTCATAGGGTGTCCGTTGGGCGGGGGGGGAGGTAAAAGAGATTGTGAGCTGCTCTGAGACTCTTCGGAGTGGAGGGTGGGATATAAATCCAATATCTTCATCTACCTCACAGGGTGCCTGTTGTGGGGGGGGGGGAGGTAAAGGAGATTGTGGGCTGCTCTGAGACTCTTCAGAGTGGAGGGCGGGACATCTTCTTCTTCTTCTACTGGCATGAAAGTTGTGAGCGACTGCATAAATTATTGTTCTCTTGGGGCCATCCTTCCTGAGCTCAGACAAAAATGTGTGAGCTGGAGGCTAAAAAACTGTGAGCTAGCTCACTCTAACTCAGCTTAGAGCCCAAATTTGAATAGACGGAGAGTCAGGAATATTTCATCTTTGATAAATTGGTAAATTTTCAGCCCTATTCTTTGTCCAGTTATGTTTCTTCTCTTCTTTGTAAATGGGAACCTTTTCTGAAATGGCATTTTGTCTCTTCTCTTCATACTTCTGCTATTCCACAGGAGGATTATCTATTTTTACTAACTTCTCACTGATGGTTTTCATTAATTCTTCTTCTACTTAGGGCAGGGATGGGGAACCTTTTTTCTGCCAAGGGCCATATAGATATTTATAACATCATTCGAGAGCCATAAAAAATTATCAACTTGAAAAAGAGTGCTCCGCTAAGGGAGGATGATTCAGGCCAACAAAATTAATGCAAATAATTGTTTTACTATTTGAAGTCATGTGGGGAGAGCCTAATCTGGCACACACACACACACACACACACACACATGGCCCACTGCCCTAGGCAAATGCATAGGTTCAGGGCTTTTTTGTAGAAAAAGCCCAGCAGGAACTCAGTATCATATTAGACCACATCCCCTAATATTAGCATTTTAGGTCACATCATCTGGGATAATCAAGTGCAAACTGAACTGTGACAGTAACTTTTCCAGGCCCTGCAGCAATTCTGGCCAGCCAGCCAGGCCCCAGGGAGGCTGCCGCACAGTACATCTGGGCCCTGTGATACCTGCCTGGCCCTGGGGAGGCTGCTTCACAGCACAGCTGGGCCCCACAATCCTCACTGGCCAGCCAGGCCCCAGGGAGGCTGCCACATGGCTCGGTTCAGTCCAGCAATCCCTGAGGGTCACACCAAGTGACCTCAAGATTCGTATATGGCCCTCGGGACGGAGGTTCCCCGCCCCTGACTTAGGGGCTATGACCTATTGAAGTACTTTTTTTGTTCTAGGTCCTTGTTAAGTAAGTTATTTATTTATCTCAATTGGCGAAGTGTTTAAGGCAGAGTGCTTTATTATTTTTCTTGGTAGTAATGTGTCTAATGCACTGTTTCTTGAATCGGTTTTATGTTTTATCTCTTATAATTGCGACGCATGCAACTGCATATTATTACATCTATAATCTTCTTGGATTAATTTTGTTCAACATTATTTGTTGCCGTACACTTTTCGTATTGTATTTGGTAATAGTAGCTTTAATAAAGTTCTTTACAAATAAAATAATACTCAGCTTCGAGGGAACACTTCTTGCAAAGAGTTATTTGTATTTTTGCTGATGCTTCTTTCTGTCTCTAATGTGTACATTGCCTCCTCACACACACACACACACACACACACACTCAGGTGCTCTCCATCAGTTATAAAGCAAGAGCCAAAGACGGATGAGCGAGAAGGTAAAACCTGCAGCCAGCCAGATAAGAGATGATGAAAGAAGAAGCGCGGATGGATTCCTGGAAGGTTGCTTTATGCCTTCAATTTTGTCTTTTGGCAGAGCTGTTAATCTCGGAGAAACAGTCGGAGAAGGTACCCACCGAGAACAGACTGCCCCGCAGCCTCACAGGTGCCAAATTGCCGATATATTGGCCGGCACTTCGCATCTATCAGAAGGCCGACAGAAGCGCCATTTATAGGAACTTCAAAAGGAGGCCAACACTTCAGCGGCTTTCGACGACGATAGGGCCCCCTAGATCTCTGTTTGCTCTTTTCTCCTCGGCTCCGGCTTCACTGCCTCCGGCCAAGAACTTGTTCGGTCCCAACAGAGACGGCAGGCTGAATTCAGTCCGCGGCTTCGTTGGATCATTTTTGCTGCATCGCAGGAAATTGGAGCAATACGATCATTCTCTTCTGGCTCTCTGGCCCGTCAACACCCCACCAGTGTCAGAGATAAGAACACGGGTGAGAGGATTCCAACAGCAGCAGCGGACATTTCAATTGAACATTTGAAGCGGCCTTGTACCAAACAAGATTGCTGGTCCGCTAGCTTGCAAATGTCTGATCAAATTGGCAGGAGGTCTTAACTTGCAGGGCTTTTTATTGTAGCAGGAACTCTTTTGCATATCAGGCCACACCCCCATGATGTAGCCCATCCTCCAAGGGCTTACAGGGCTCTTAGTATAGGGCCTACTGTAAGCTCCAGGAGGATTGGCTACATGAGGGGTGTATGGCCTAATATGTACAGGAGTTCCTGCTACAAAAAAAAAGCTGAGAAAGGTTTTCCCAAATATCTGCTATCAGGGATTTCCCCCCTCACATGGTGGAATGTGGTGGAATGAAGTTCTGAAACCTCTTTGTGGGTGAGGGGGGGGGATTTAAAAATGTTTAAAAGGTGTGTTTTTTTACTTTTAAAGATTTTATTAAATAACTAATAAAGACAAAATATAGCATATGTTAAATCTTTACATATGCAAGAAAACAATGTTTACAATGTGAATTTAGGGGGAGGTAGTTGAGCAGACTTCGGAGGATGGTGGAAGACAGGAGGGCCTTGCGTGACTTTGTCCATGGGGTCGCAAAGAGTCGGACTCGACTGTGCGACTGAACAACAAAAAATTGTGAATTTATGGGGAGGAATTTGCGAGTTTCCTGCATTGTGCAGGGGGTTGGACTAGATGACCCTGGAGGTCCCTTCCAACTTTATGATTCTATGATCTTCAGAATAACAATACTTCCCTCCCTTTTCTATTTGTATTGTAGATAATTGTTTTAAAAGTATTTGCATTTAGTCTACACCAAAAATAAAATACTGTGCAGTGAAGTTCAAGTTAATTAATATAAAGTCAACCATGTTACCTTTCGATAGGGCTGCTAAGTTCCCACCGGGGGCGAGGGATCCCCAGGTTCAGCAGGCCTCAACCTGCCAGCTGGGAGGAGGCTGCTGGGGAGATTCCCTCCCCCCCAGAGAGTCCTGTTGGCATGCGGTGTGATGACATCACGTGGTTTGCGCCGGGCACATTGTGCAGGGACACTCTAGGAAATCACTGAAAACTCTTTGGTTTCATGTGGGGATGCTCTAGCAATTTGGGGGGAAACTCTATGGTACAGGCCCCTACTGTAAACGTTAGGAGAACTGGCTACATCAGGGGTGTGTGGCTTAATATGCAAAGGAGTTCCTGCTTCGAAAAAAGCCCTGGGATGGAGACTTCCAGGGTTGGAAAATGCCGAGCTGAACTGCTTCTCAGAAGGGGAGCAGGCTGAAACTTCTGTTCAGGGTAGTGGAAGGCAATCTAATGCCTACTGCCTACTTTTCTCAGAGATCAGTCCAAGATATCCACAGGAAACTTTGAGGAGATTTACCTTGGCTAAAAGGGAGTCCCAGGGGGAGGACTTGTTTGAGGCTTTCAGGGGTCTCCGAAGATGAGTTGCATTTTCATCATCTGCAGAAGTTTCCAGAGTCATTTATTTGACATAAGCTCGACAGGATCCTAATCTTCTTTGATACTGCTAAACAGCTAAAGCTATACAAGACCAGTGTTGATCTAGATAACTACAAAAAAGGTACAGATGGCTATCTTTCATTCTGGGACTAATTAAAGTTAAACAAAATAAAATCAGAAGGTGGGAAATTGAAATCTAGAAAGCTTGGAAGAAGAAGGGGAGAAGGGGAGAAATTTGGACTTTGTAAATTTAAAGGACAGTGCTAAAAAGTGGAAAGGAATTTATTGTTTTATCTACTTGCGGTTTTGGAGAAAAAGCCCCATTATCATAGATTTGCAGGTCCCACAGCCAACACAGGAAATACGTCAAGTATCGTGAGATCTCTCTACCAGCGAAAACAGGATTTGGTGGCAAGCAAAGCAGGAAGTATCGGATGGAAAAGGGAAATCATTGAAGCAGCCAGCCTACTCTAGGACTATAATATCATAAAAAAAAAACATTGGCTGCCATTGCTAGGAGGCTAAAATTTAAATAAAATTTTTAGTGTTCGGGACATTAAAAATTGGTGGAGCCGACAGGTGACGATTATAAGGTAAATACTATTGGACGTTACTGTTAATAACCATTTTAGAAGCCTCTAGAGGAAAAAGGAAATTTTTTAAAAAAGTGAAACAGAAAGTCGCGACGGCCATTTTGGAAAAAATAAAAACTTTAAAAATTAATATCTGAGCCCAGGAGGCTCTGAGGACAGCGAAATTAGACTTATTGAAAAGAGCAAGCCTCACTCTTTTAAATCTGATAGTTGAGATTTAATTTGGTGAGGTCAAAATTTTCAATGTTTTTACATGTCAGACCACAAGCAAACCGTGCAAGGACTGCTTCACTGGAGAAAATGTAGGACCAATTAGATGCAATAGAAGCATCTGGCTGCCATTCCGCTGCACAGAACCTGATAACTGCTTCCTAAAAAGAAATTAGAAAAGTTATTGAAAAGCTAAAAAAAGATATAGAGGATCTCAGAAATGAGATTGTGGTGACATCAAAAAAAGTGCAAGAGGTGGAGGGAAGAGTGAAAGTACTTGATTTCACCTTGTTAAAAATACAAGAAAAAGTGGCAATTCATGACTGCAAATTGATGGAGACCCAGATATGTCTGAAAGGAGTACCTGAGGATGAAGAAACTGATTTGAAAGAATATATAATAAAAATAATTACAGAATTTTTGGAAGAAGATCCTGAAGGGACTAGAAACATGTATGACTATATGTATAGAGTGAACTCATGATATGCCAAAAAAAAAATAATAATCTACCAAGAGATGTGGTTATAAGATATATGACAAAAAAATGGTGGAAAAAATCATGAATAAAAACTTTGAAAAGACATTGATAGCAGGAGGCAGCAGAGTAAGAATTATGAAGGAGTTGCCAAGATAAGTGATAAATGACAGAAGAGCATATAAGAAATTGACAGAAAAATTACGGGACAATGAAATGAGGTATAGGTGGATAATACCTGAAGGTTTGAGCTTTGAACTACAAGGAAAAAAGATTAAAATTACAAGCACACAGTTTCTGTGATCGGAGTTAGTGCAAATATGCTCGATGATTAGAGTTAGTGCAAATCTATTTGGCACTCTGCGCACGTCCTAGCGCAAATCTGAATCTTCATTCTACAGACTGGATGGGCCATTGGGCTGATCCAACATGGCTTCTATTATGCGTTGCGGTTCAAGTACTGGACTAGGATCTAGGAGACCCAGGTTCAAACCCCTGCTCTGCTGTGGAAGCTCACTGGGTGACTTTGGGCCAGTCCCACACTCCCAGCCTAAGCTATTTTACAGAGTTGCCGTGAAGGTAAAGTGGAAGAGAGGAGAAGGAATTACTCTGACGTGCGTTCCCAGTAGGGAGAAAGCTGGGATACAAATAAAGTAACCAAATAAACAAACCTAATCCACACTGGTAGGAAGCCCAGACTGTTTTAGTGAAGGCCCTGCGAATGCTTGGTTGGCGACAGGAGAATACAGATGGGGTGTGTGATTGTGAGAACTCAGCAGCCAAAGAACTGCTCGATCATTCGAAGGACCTTTCGGTTGTGCTGTAACAGCATCGTTCTGAAACATCTGGCTGCCATTCCGCTGCACAGAACCTCATTTAGTTCCATTCGAAGAGAGAGTTCTTACAAAAGCAAGAGGAGTTAATACACGCGGTGCGCTGGAGGGAATAAAGAACTCCTGGGGTGAGCCAGCCGAAGCCCAGAGGAGGCGGATTAGGAAAGCTCTGGACGTTGTTTGCTGTCTCCTGCAGCTCGCAGAAACCATCTGAACAGGATTTGTAGAATCATAGAGTCGGAAGGGACCTCCAGGGTCATCTAGTCCAACCCCCTGCACAATGCAGGAAACTTCACAAATACCTCCCCCTAAATTCACAGAATCCTCATTGCTGTCAGATGGCCATCTAGCATCTGTTTCAAAACCTCCAAGGAAGGAGAGCCCACCACCTCCCGAGGAAGCCTGTTCCACTGAGGAACCGCTCTAACGGTCAGGAAGTCCTTCCTAATGTTGAGCCGGAAACTCTTTTGATTTAATTTCAACCCATTGGTTCTGGTCCTACCTTCCGGGGCCACAGAAAACAATTCCACACCATCCTCTAGATGACAGCCCTTCAAATACTTAAAGGAGGTGATCAATTTGGAGTTGGCAATCCTATCCCATCTTCCACTGTGCCAGTTTGGTGTAGTGGTGAAGTGCGTGGACTCCTATTTGGAAGAACCGGGTTTGATTCCCCACTCCTCCACATACAACTGTCTCGGTGCTGTTCTACTCAAAAGTAGCTTCTGTCAGAGATCTCTCAGATTCACCTACCTCACCTGGTATCCATTGTGGGGAGGGGAAGGGGATGGATATTGTAAGCCACTCGGAGACCCCTTTGTGTAGTGAAGGGTGGGTTGTAAATCCATTCTTCTTCTTCCTCCTCCTTTTAATTTCTTTGCCACAGGCCCAACTATCTCCCTTGCCCCTTTCCAGCTCCTGACATAGAATCATAGAATTGTAGAGTTGTAAGGGACTTCCAGGGTCATCTAGTCCAACCCCCTGCACAATGCAGGAAACCCACAAATACCTACCCCTAAATTGATAGGATCTTCATCACTGTCAGGTGGCCATCTAGCCTCTGTTTCAAAACCTCCAAGGAAGGAGAGCCCACCACCTCCCGAGGGAGCCTGTTCCACTAAGGAACCACTCTAACAGTCAGGAAGTTCTTCCTAATGTTGAGCCGGAAACTCTTTTGATTTAATTCCAACCCATTGGTTCTAGTCCTGCCTTCTGGGGCCACAGAAAACAATTCCACACCATCCTCTATAGGACAGCCCTTCAAGGACTTGAAGATGGTGATCATATCACCTCTCAGCCGTCTCCTCTCCAGGCAAAACACCCCCAACATTCCTTTCTAGGACTGAGCTGAAAGTTAGGTACTGAACATTCTGGGTGTGAAAGAGGGATATTCGAAGCAGAGGACGAAATGTCTCCCCAAAACTTTGGGGTCTGTTCACTTGCATTGGCTATAATCCTCCAAGATGGGGTACTCTCAGCCACAAAATGTAGGGATATGCAAATGCTGTCTGTTTCCTTTTTTAGGTTTCAGTGAATGACAATGAATCTGCCAGTTGCATTGGTCTTCCTTTTTGCTGTTAGCTTGTAGGTGGTTAGCTTGGTTAAGAACGTAATAGAAGCCATGTTGGATCAGGTCAATGGCTCATCCAGTCCAATGTCCTGTGCCACACAGTGGGCAAAACCCAGGGGCCACCAGGAGGTCCACCAGTGGGGCCAGAACTCCAGAAGCCTTCCTTCTGTTGCCCCCAAGCACCAAGAATATAGAACATCACTACCCCAGACAGAGTGTTCCCTCTACAAAGGTAAAGGTAGTCCCCTGTGCAAGCACCAGTCATTTCCGACTCTGGGGTGATGTCACATCACGACGTTTTCACGGCAGACTTTTTTATGGGGTGGTTTGCCCTTGCCTTCCCCAGTCATCTACACTTTCCCCCTAGCAAGCTGGGGATTCATTTTACCGACCTCAGAAGGATGGAAGGCTGAGTCAACCTTGAGCCTGCTACCTGAACCCAGCTTCCACCGGGATCGAACTCAGGTCATGAGCAGAGAACTTGGACTGCAGTATTGCAACTTTACACTCTACACCACGGGGCTCCTGTTCCCTCTATAGCTTATGGCTAATAATCACTCATAGAAGCTGCTCTGAGACTCCAAGTGAAGGGCAGGGTATAAATCCAACTCTTTCTTCTTCTTCTTCTTCTGGAGAGCCGGTTTGGTGTAATGGCTAAGTGTGTGAACTCTTATCTGGGAGAACCGGGTTTGATTCCCCACTCCTTCACTTGCAGCTGCTAGCATAGCCTTGGGTCAGCCATAGCTCTCTTATCTGGGAGAACCATGTTTGATTCACCACTCCTCCACTTGCAGCTGCTGGAATGGCCTTAGGTCAGCCAGAGCTCTCTTATCTGGGAGAAACGGGTTTGATTCCCCACTCCTCCACTTGCAGTTGCTAGAATGGCCTTGGGTCAGCCATAGCTCTCTTATCTGGGAGAACCGGCTTTGATTCCCCCCTCCTCCACTTGCAGCTGCTGGAACGGCCTTGGGTCAGCCAGATCTCTCTTATCTAGGAGAACCAGGTTTGATTCCCCCTCCTCCACTTGCACCTGCTGGAATGGCCTTGGGACAGCCAGAGCTCTCTTATCTGGGATAACCGGGTTTGATCCCCCACTCCTCCACTTGCAGCTGCTAGCATGGCCTTGGGTCAGCCAGAGCTCTCTTATCTGGGAGAACCGGGTTTGATTCCCCACTCCTCCACTTGCAGCTGCTGGAATGGCCCTGGGTCAGCCAGAGCTCTCTTATCTGGGAGAACCGGGTTTGATTCCCACTCCTCCACTTGCAGCTGCTAGCATGGCCTTGGGTCAGCCAGAGGTCTCTTATCTGGGAGAACCGGGTTTGATTCCCCACTCCTCCACTTGCAGCTGTTGGAATGGCCTTGGGTCAGCCAGAGGTCTCTTATCTGGGAGAACCGGGTTTGATTCCCCACTCCTCCACTTGCAGCTGTTGGAATGGCCTTGGGTCAGCCAGAGGTCTCTTATCTGGGAGAACCGGGTTTGATTCCCCACTCCTCCACTTGCAGCTGTTGGAATGGCCTTGGGTCAGCCAGAGGTCTCTTATCTGGGAGAACCGGGTTTGATTCCCCACTCCTCCACTTGCAGCTGTTGGAATGGCCTTGGGTCAGCCAGAGCTCTCTTATCTGGGAGAACCGGGTTTGATTCCCCACTCCTCCACTTGCAGCTGTTGGAATGGCCTTGGGTCAGCCAGAGGTCTCTTATCTGGGAGAACCGGGTTTGATTCCCCACTCCTCCACTTGCAGCTGTTGGAATGGCCTTGGGTCAGCCAGAGGTCTCTTATCTGGGAGAACCGGGTTTGATTCCCCACTCCTCCACTTGCAGCTGTTGGAATGGCCTTGGGTCAGCCAGAGGTCTCTTATCTGGGAGAACCGGGTTTGATTCCCCACTCCTCCACTTGCAGCTGCTAGCATGGCCTTGGGTCAGCCATAGCTCTGGCAGAGCTTGTCCTTGAAAGGGCAGCTTCTGGGAGAGCTTCTCTCAGCCCCTCCCACCTCACAGGGTGTCTTTTGTGGGGGGAAGAAGACAAAGCGGACTGTATGTCGCTGTGAGACTCTGATTCAGAGAGAAGGACGGGGTATAGAACTGCGATCTTCTCCTTCTTATCATCATCATCATCCTTTCTACAGCAACCTTTTTGTGGCTGTGCACACCCTACTGTGGCAGAATTCCAACGGTGTTTGCAAGCAAGCTTAAAAAGGCTGGGGACCTCTGTGCTGCAATACCACTGAGCTGTCCATGCAGTTCTATGACCCCAGCACAGCGCTTTTGGTGTCCAAAGGAGAGACACCCTTCCTTCCTTTTCCATCAGCAGAAAAACTGGATAGTGCCAGCTATTTGCCTTGACGCGTGTTGCATATTATTTCATAAACAAGGGATACACAGCTATATGTATAATGCATTATGCTAATTTATCGATGCACAAATAACACTGGAAAAAAAACACACATATATTTTAGGGGAGGAAATTCGCTGTGACAAAACGGAAAATGACATCAAAACAAATAACCACGGGTTCGATTTGCACCGGGGGGGGGGGGGGGAGTAAGATCAAAACAAGGATGTGGAGGGGACAAAATTAGAAATTCAGAAATCTTCCCCAGACGCATGTCAATGTCAGCCAGGGCGAATGAAGGCAAAAGCTGCTGCCTGACTTTCTACGGTGCTCAACAAAGTTGGTACGCTGTGAAATCCAAACTGGTCTATCAGATAATCATATTTTACAGAGGGAAAAGGAATTGACCATTACAAAAGGTGGGGGGGATGACACCAATCCAGACTGGAAAGAGGTTGATGGTTAGAACCCCCACCCATATTCCTGAAATCTAGGGTTGCCAAGTCCAATTCAAGAAATATCTGGGGACTTCGGGGGTGGAGCCAGGAGACTTTGGGGGTGGAGCCAGGAGACATTAGGGGTGGAGCCAAGATCAAGGCTGTGTCAAGCATAATTGAGCCAAGATCAAGACTGTGACAAGCATAATTGAACTCCAAAGGGAGTTCTGGCCATCACATTTAAAGGGACAGCACACCTTTTCAATGCCTTCCTTCCATATTTCCAAATTTCTTCTAGAAAGCTCATAGAAGTAGGGTTGCCAAGTCCAATTCAAGAAATATCTGGGGACTTTGGGGGTGGAGCCAGGAGACTTTGGGGTGGAGCCAGGAACAAGGGTGTGATAAGCATAATTGAACTCCAAGGGAGTTCTGGCCATCACATTTAAAAGGACAGCACACCTTTTAAAATGTCTTCCTTCCATAGGAAATAATGAAGGATAGGGGCACCTTATTTGGGGGCTCATAGAATTGGACCCCCTGGTCCAATCTTTTTGAAACTTGAGGGATATTTTGTAGAGAGGCACTAGATGCTGTATTGAAAATCTGGTGCCTCTACCTCAAAAAACAGCACCCCCCGAGCCCCAGATACCCGTGGATCAATTCTCTATGATTTTCTATGAGAATAAATCTCCATAGGGAATAACAGAGTTCCCAGCAGACATTTCCCTCCCCTCCCCCCGCTTTCTGATGACCCTGAAGCAGGGGGGAGGGCCTCCAAACCGGGGGATCCCCTGCCCCCACCTGGGGATTGTCAACCCTACTATCCAGACCAAACGGCCGAGCCACGCTGGTTTACCATGTGACCAGCCTGCACTCTTAACCCACAAACGGCTTGCATCTCAGCCCACGATACCCGACCCCCTCGTCTGATGAAGTGCGCGTAGAGAGCACACGAAAGCTTACGTTCTAAATAAAATGTGGTTGATCTGAAAGGTGCGACTTGACTCCTGCTTTGTTCAACCCGTCGAGCCGAGTCCGACTTCCATCTGCTTGTCAGGGCTTTCCTCCCCAGAGAAACCAGCTTCATCTCGTCCAACAGACTCAGTGATTCATCGTCAGGGATGCGGGATCCCCACCAGTATGGCTGACGTCCCGCTTGTGGGTAGCAATCAAGGGAGCAGAACGTTCCATGAACCGTTCATCTGTATTGGAACAGCCTGACCATGGCAGGGGAGAGAGGAATGGGGATGTCTTTATGTCAGCATAATTCTGTGTCTGCTGATGGCAGTTTTGCCGAAGCTCTTAGCAACAAATCCATAGCCTGGTGCGATGGGAGGTTAAAAAAAAAATACTTCCTAACAGGGGTCGTTTTGTAGAAAAACAGGTGGTGGAGCTCATCCAGGGATTGTTATGCAGCTGCACCTACAATTGAATGGAGAAGGAGGTAGAACTCTCAGAAGGAGGAGGCGGAACTCTCAGAAAGGTCCAGGAGCTGTGCTTAGGGTTGCCAAGTCCAATTAAAGAAAAATCTGGGGACTTTGGGGGCGGAGCCAGGAGACTTTGGGGGTGGAGCCAGGAACAAGGATGTGACAAGCATAATTGAACTCCAAAGGAGTTCTGGCCATCACATTTAAAGGGACGGCACACCTTTTCAATGCTTTCCTTCCATAGGAAATAATGAAGGATAGGGGCACCATCTTTTGGGGCTCATAGAATTGGACCCCCTGGTCCAATCTTCTTGAAACTTGGGGGGAATTTTGGGGAGAGGCACTAGATGTTATACTAAAAATTTGGTGCCTCTACCTCAAAAAATAGCCCCCCCAGAGCCCCCAATACCCACAGATCAATTCCCTATTATTCCCTATGGGAATCGTTCTCCATAGGGAATAATAGAGTGCCCAGTAGACATTTCCCTCCCCCCCACGCTTTCTAAAGGGGGGGAGGGCCTCCAAACCAGGGATCCCCCCTCCCTGCCCCCTCCCTCTCTCACACACACACAAGCACTTACCAGATTGGAGAACTCTACTTGCTGTGAAAACGAAAGAAAAAAAAAAGGGAGGGGCTGTTCTCCGAAGCTCTTCCTGCTTCCTGCCCAGCCTTAAAGGGGCCACACATTTTACAAATGGCTCAGGATCTCAACAATATGAAGCCTGCAGGTATGTTCTTCCCCCCCTCACCCCCCCCGCTTCCCGATTTCTGGGGGGCGGGAGATTAGGCTGCGAACCCAGAAGTCCCCCGCCAGAGCGGGGGGGTTGGGAAGCCTAGCTGTGCTCCTGTGAGCTCCCACTGAATCCGAGGCCTGCTTCCTAACATTTTGGGAGTATGGTGCAATCGGTTCAGCAGCTGCTGCAGGAGCAGGAAGAAGAAGAATTCAGATTTCAGTAGGGTTGCCAATCCCCAGGTGGGGGCAGGGGATCCCCCGGTTTGGAGGCCCTCCCCCCGCTTCAGGGTCATCAGAAAGCGGGGGGAGGGGAGGGAAATGTCTGCTGGGAACTCTGTTAATCCCCATGGAGATTTATTCCCATAGAAAATCATGGAGAATTGATCTGCGGGTATCCGGGGCTCGGGGGGGGCTGTTTTTTGGGGTAGAGGCACCAAATTTTCAGTATAGCATCTAGTGCCTCTTCCCAAAATACCCCCCAAGTTTCAAAAAGATTGGACCAGGGGGTCCAATTCTATGAGCCCCAAAAGAAGGTGCCCCTATCCTTCATTATTTCCTATGGAAGGAAGGCATTGAAAAGCTGTGCTGTCCCTTTAAATGTGATGGCCAGAACTCCCTTTGGAGTTCAATTATGCTTGTCACAGTCTTGATCTTGGCTCCACCCCAATGTCTCCTAGCTTCACCCCCAAAGTCCCCAGATATTTCTTACATTGGACTTGGCAACCCTACTGGATAGCCATGAAAGGTAATAAAGTCCTCTACCAATTGGTGTTTCTGTAAATCTAGGTGAATCACAAAAGGACAAGCGTTTGCCAGTTGTAGTCCACCTAATTTACTTATCAACATCAATCTATACATTATAAACATCATTCTAGTCTGCCATTAGAAAACAAGAATACATAAAATGAAAATGGGTTAGGTATATGTCATGAGATAAATAGCCAATATCCCTTATTTGAGTATGTCAATATACAACTTTATCCTGATAAAAAGAGAAATACATAGGAATACTGTGAATGTATAGCTATGCTCACTGAGATCTATCAGCTCCGTGGACTCAGATAAACATGTTCCCAAGGCACAAAAAATCATGCACAAATAGTTTCAAACAGAGCATACATTCACAAATGGGCCTTATGAATCTCATAAAGAGGAACTTCCTCCAATTCTCTGCCTCTCACACCTGAACTGGCAGAGACTGACCAAGAGAGAGATCTTGGGGTCGTGGTAGATAACTCACTGAAAATGTCAAGACAGTGTGCGATTGCAATACAAAAGGCCAACGCCATGCTGGGAATTATTAGGAAGGGAATTGAAAACACATCAGCCAGTATCATAATGCCCCTGTATAAATCAGTGGTGCAGTCTCATTTGGAATACTGTGTACAGTTCTGGTCACCGCACCTCAAAAAGGATATTATAGCATTGGAAAAAGTGCAGAAAAGGGCAATGATTACAGGTTTGGAACACTTTCCCTATGAAGAAAGGTTGAAACGCTTGGGGCTCTTTAGCTTGGAGAAACGTCGACTGCGGGGTGACATGATAGAGGTTTACAAGATAATGCATGGGATGGAGAAAGTAGAGAAAGAAGTCCTTTTCTCCCTTTCTCACAATACAAGAACTCGTGGCCATTCGATGAAATTGCTGAGCAGACAGGTTAAAACAGATAAAAGGAAGTACTTCTTCACCCAAAGGGTGATTAACATGTGGAATTCACTGCCACAGAAGGTGGTGGCGGCCACAAGCATAGCCACCTTCAAGAGGGGGTTAGATAAAAATATGGAGCAGAGGTCCATCAGTGGCTATTAGCCACTGTGTGTGTGTGTTTGTGTGTGTGTATATAAATTTTTGGTCACTGTGTGACACAGAGTGTTGGACTGGATGGGCCATTGGCCTGATCTAACATGGCTTCTCTTATGTTCTTATGATTAAGAGCTGTAAGGTTGATGATTTATTTATTTAATTTATTTATTTTATATTCCGCCCTCCCCACCAAAGGCAGGCTCAGGGCGGCTCACAAACCAAGGGTCAACACAAACACATTAGTGCGACCAATATAATAAAGAACTATAAAAGCATAAAAGCAAGTTAAAACAATTGCATGTGCTGCTATGATGAAATTGGAACGGTTCAAGATTTTCTATTCCCTGGCTCCTTCTGTTCCTTGGCTCCGTCATCAACCAAGGAAGACTGCAGCCAAGAGATGAGAAGGAGATGAAGACTGGGAAGGGCAGCCATGAAGGAACTAGGAAAAGATCCTTCAGTGTAAGCAGGCCTTATTTGGGGCCGGAGCTCTCCGGAGCTGTGCTCCAGAAGCTCTAACAGCCAGCCCAATCTCTCCATTCTATCCTATGGGCCCACATAGGATAGAATAGGGAGATCAGGCCACAGCTGCAGTGCGATCCCAGAGAAGTGGTTTAAAGTGGGGGTGTCGAACTCATTTGTTATGAGGGTCAGATCTGACATATATGAGATCTTGTTGGTCCTGGCAATGTTGGGCCAGGCTTTATGTGTACCTATTTAAAATTAGGTAGCAAAGATACAAACTTTATAAAGGACACAGATAAACACAATTAAAAACACTTAAAACAACAGCACTCATTGGTATTAAAGGTGCTTTCTTTGTATCTCTCTCATGGGATCTAAAGAACCGGGCAAAGGAAGCTCTGTCTCTTTCCTTCCTTCCCCAGGGGAGGAGCCTTAGCCAATAGAAGGAAGAGCTGTTAGGCTCAGTAGTTTTGCTGTGCAATTGAGAGAGCCTGGCAAAACAAGCTCCCCCCCCCCCCTCTTTCACCAAGAGAAGAGCCTCAGGAATTGTAGAAAGCAGAGGTTTTGCTCTGTAGCTCCTGTGTGATTGAGCAAGCCTTGCAAAGCAAGCCGTAATGCAGAAGGAAGAAAGAGAGAGGGAGAAGGAAGCTAATTGCTCAGGGGCTGATAGGAGCACTCCAAGGGCCTGATTTGGCCCCTGGGCCACATGTTTGACACCCCTGGTTTAAAGTTTACAACCCCTTCTCTACCATCAAGCCACAGCAGCAGGTCAATCTCGCCAATCTATCTTAGAATAGGTTTCAACTGGGTAGCGCAGCAGACAGTCCTGTGGGGAGGCTTCACGTGCCAGCATCTCTTGTCCATTCTATCCTATGGGCCCATAGGACCGAATGGAGAGATGGGGCCCCACCCCCTGTACCTCTTGGAGTCTCCGAGAGGTATGGGGGGCAGAGATCTTTCCCCTGCTTTTGCACCCAGGGGAGACTCTGAGAGGCTATCACGACTCAGGGGGGTATTAACCAATTGCTGCCACCACTCTGGGTTAAGGATTCCCCTTGAGATGGCCCAGAGTTCCCTCCCAAGCTCTTTAGGCCTCCTGTAGCTTAGGCCAAATAATAGGCGTGAGGACCAGGCAGAGTGAACAACGACAACAAAAAGGTTTATTGCAGCGCAATATAAATTAACAAGGAGCATGAAACAGTAAAAGGTTGAAGGGAAAATAAACAAAAGTCCTAACACGTCTGAACTTACAGTCCCTAAACTACTATCCAGCACTCACCCCTTCCTTTGGGTGAGGGAGCTTTCCGCTGCTCAAACTCTTCAGGCACAGCCTACCTCCAGCTCAGCCTTCCTGGGCTTGGCCTTTATATTCTCTTCCCAGGCCTCACCTCTCTCTGGGCCTGTTTCCCTCCAAACCCCTTGCTACCCAATTACAGGGACAGAGGGGATCCTGGGAGATGTAGGCTTTCCCAAGTAACTCCTAAGCAGGCTTGGTGTAGCCAGCTTGGTGTAGTGGTTAAGTGTGTGGACCGGGTTTGATTCCCCCACTCTCCCACTTGCAGCTGCTGGAATGGCCTCGGGTCAGCCAGAGCTCTGGCAGAGGTTGTCCTTGAAAGGGCAGCTACTGTGAGAGTCCTCTCAGCCCCACCCACCTCACAGGGTGTCTGTTGTGGGGGAAGATTGTCAGCCGCTCTGAGTCTCTGATTCAGCGAGAAGGGCGGGGTATAAATCTGCAGTTCTTCTTCTTCTTCCCTCGGGCCTGCCGGCCTCGCTAGGCCCAGGATCATGACAGAGGTCCACAAGAGGGAAACTAAGAGAGGTGGTGATGTCACCGACTCAGATGGGGCACCCCTTTTGGCACCCCCAGAAGGCTAGCACCCTAGGCAGCTGCCTAGTTTGCCCAGTGGCAAGGCCAGCCCTGACAACGGCTTTCCCTGCTGGGAACCTACGGTGCTTAGCCTCGCATGCATGTGCGTGCACATTGCAACAGATGCGGGGACGATTTAGCCAACAGAGCCGGAAGATAATGACTTCCCCTCATCACGGAGACAAAAGCACAATTAAGGGATGGGAAACATCCGAATTATTTGCTGGAGATGAAAGAAGGCAAATTGGAGCCGTGTTGCCCAACTTTGAAGATGGGGAAACGATGTCTATCTCTCATCACTGGGCAGGGAAATTACGTTCCCTTCATTACGCATCTTATTCCTTCCATTGTTGCGAGAAGCCCGGCTGCAAATTGTACATTACCATCAAATGCCGAGACGAGCTGAGAGCTCAGGCGCTGCAGTGGTGCCCAAGGAAGCTGCTGGCGCGCTGAGAGATAATAATAATATAATAATAATAATAATAATAATAATAATAATAATAATAATAATAATAATAATAATAATATAATAATAATAATAATTATTATTATTATTATTATTATTATTATTATTATTATTATTATTATTATTATTATTTTATTCTTATATCCCACCCTCCCCCGAGATGAGTCACGACCTGCGAGAACTCCCTCTTACCAGGAAAGCCATTCACAGAGAGCTGCCAATTCCCAGTTGGGGCGGGGAATAAAGGTTACCACGAACCTCCACACAAACCAGCCTCAAAATTAATACACCTTAAATATCACCCATAACTAGGCTTGCCAATCCCCAGGTCCCAGCGGGGATTCTTCCGCTTTCCCAGGCTCCTTCTCGCCCCCAGTCAGCTGGCCGGCAGGGGGGAAGCTCCGCCCCTAGAGGACCATGTGCCTTTCCACCTCCAGAGGCTTCAGTCTCCGCTTGAAAAGCTTCCTCTTGGGAAGGTGTGTCTGTGTTACTTTGAAGAAGTTGGCAGCAACTCGTGAGCAGAGAGGCCAATCCCTCGCTTCATAGTCACCAGAAACAGGGAGAGGGGGGAGGGAAGCGTCTACTTAGCACTTCATTATTCCCTGTGTGGAGATCCATTCTCGTAGGGTATAATGGGGAATTAATCTGGAGGTTTCGGGGGCTTTGGGGGGAGCTGTTTTTTGAGGTAGAGGCACCAAATTTTCAGTATAGTATCTAGTGCCTCTCCCCAAAGTACCCCCCAAGTTTCAAAAGGATTGGACCAGGGGGTCCAATTCTATGAGCCCCAAAAGAAGGTGCCCCTATCCTTCATTATTTCCTATGGAAGGAAGACATTTAAAAAGGTGTGCTGTCCCTTTAAATGTGATGGCCAGAACTCCCTTGGAGTTCAATTATGCTTATCACACCCTTGTTCCTGGCTCCACCCTAAAGTCTCCTGGCTCCACCCCGAAAGTCCCCAGATATTTCTTGAACTGGACTTGGCAACCCTACCCATAACACTCAGTAATTATAAAAATTCTCAAAATTTCATTGAATCAATCAAAAGGTTATAGAAGATATTAAGGAACAAGAGTCCACGCCCACAGTCTTTTCAAAACAAATTAATGTCCAGGTAATATAGATTATGGGGTGCAGACAGAAATTCAAGTGGTAGAGTCTTCGAACACGGAGCACTGCTTTTAACATATTCCAATTGAACTTCAAGAATTCTTCCACGGAGAACCGTGCTCCATATATCGTATCCTCTGCACAGCCAGGCACAGGAGATAATCACAACTCGGCAGTACTCAGACCGCGTTTCGCTGATGCTTCTACGAGCTTTCTAGAAGAAATTTTAACACATTTTCAGAGCTATCGCTTACAAAATTTATATAATTACCGAGTGTTATGAGTGATATTTAAGGTGGTGGCGGCTACAGGCATAGCCAGCTTCAAGAGGGGGTTAGATAAAAATATGGAGCAGAGGTCCATCAGTGGCTATTAGCCACAGTGTGTATATGTATGTATATATATAAATTATTGGCCACTGTGTGATACAGAGGGTTGGACTGGATGGGCCGTTGGCCTGATCCAACATGGCTTCTCTTATGTTCTTATGTGTGACACAGAGTGTCGGACTGGAGGGGCCACTGGCCTGATCCAACATGGCTTCTCTTATGTTCTTATGTGTGACACAGAGTGTCGGACTGGATGGGCCACTGGCCTGATCCAACATGGCTTCTCTTATGTTCTTATGTGTGACACAGATGTCGGACTGGATGGGCCACTGGCCTGATCCAACATGGCTTCTCTTATGTTCTTATGTGTGACACAGAGTGTCGGACTGGATGGGCCACTGGCCTGATCCAACATGGCTTCTCTTATGTTCTTATGTGTGACACAGAGTGTCGGACTGGATGGGCCACTGGCCTGATCCAACATGGCTTCTCTTATGTTCTTATGTGTGACACAGAGTGTCGGACTGGATGGGCCACTGGCCTGATCCAACATGGCTTCTCTTATGTTCTTATGTGTGACACAGAGTGTCGGACTGGATGGGCCACTGGCCTGATCCAACATGGCTTCTCTTATGTTCTTATGTGTGACACAGAGTGTTGGACTGGATGGGCCGTTGGCCTGATCCAACATGGCTTCTCTTATGTTCTTATGTGTGACACAGAGTGTTGGACTGGAGGGGCCACTGGCCTGATCCAACATGGCTTCTCTTAAGTTCTTATGTGTGACACAGAGTGTTGGACTGGAGGGGCCACTGGCCTGATCCAACATGGCTTCTCTTATGTTCTTATGTGTGATACAGAGTGTTGGAATGGATGGGCCGTTGGCCTGATCCAACATGGCTTCTCTTATGTTCTTATGTGTACTAATTCTGAGGCTGGCTTGCGTGGAGGTTTGTGGTAACCTTTATTCCCTGCTCCATTATCCACATTGCTCTTTTTTGGTTGCTCAATCCCCAGTTGGGGGCAAGGGATCCCCTGGTTTGGAGGCCCTCCCAGTGCTTCAGGGTCATTAGAAAGCGGGGAGGGGGAGGAGGAAATGTCTCCTGGGCACTTCATTATTCCCTATGTTGACCGATTCCCAAAGGGTATAATGGAGAATTGATCTGCGGGTATGTGGGGCTCAGGGGAGCTGTTTTTTAAGGTAGAGCACCAAATGTGCAGCATAGTATCCAGTGCCTCTCCTCAAAATACCCTCCAAGTAGGGTTACCAAGTCCAATTCAAGAAATATCTGGGGACTTTGGGGGTGGAGCCAGGAGACATTAGGGGCGGAGCCAGGAGCAAGGGTGTGACAAGCATAAATGAACTCCAAGGAAGTTCTGGCCATCACATTTAAAGACACCGCACACCTTTTCCATTCCTTTCTTCCACAGGAGATAATGAAGGATAGGGACACCAGGGGCAGCAGGGCCAGGTCAGGGCGGCAGCGGTGGGGCAGCGTGGCGGAGAGCAGGAGCCCCTTAGTTTTAGAAATTAATATTAAAAATACCTGCCTTTGTTCCACACTGAACTTCTCTAACTGGGACAGGATGATAGAGCTTGAATGGATGTGAGCCATTTGCTGTGTCATTGAAGGACAGTTCCATCTTCATATCGAAACAGCGATTTTATTCGTGTGCAGAGCTGGTCCAAGGGTTTTTTTTTTTGTGCCCTAGGTGAATTATGACTTAGCCCCGAGCCCCGCAGGCAGCCCCGAGGCCGCGGCCAGCAGCCGGAGGAGGCAGGCGGCGAAGGCATTGCGCAGGGTCGGGGGTAGCAGGGCCGGGTCGGGGCGGCAGCGGTGGGGCGGCGTGGCGAAGAGCAGGAGCCGCGCAGCCAGGCCCAGCACCAGCGACACCACGGGCAGCCCCGAGGCCGCGGCCAGCAGCCGCCCGCGCCGTCCGAAGCCCCCCGCCGGCCCCAGCAGCCGCCAGTCGAAGGCCATGCGCTGCTGCAGCCCCGAGGGGAAGGGAGGGGAAACTACTCGGGAGCACCGTCGAGGGCTGGTTGGTGGCGGCGCGGACAGGCCACTAGCTGCTGCCTCCTCCTCTCCGCTCCGGGTCTGTTGGCTGGTGGGAAGGCCCAGACCAGGTGCCCCGCCCCCCACCCTCCCCCGCCCCCAGATGTTTTGAGAGCGGGGGTTGAGGCTAAAAATTCGGGGGTCCCCCGCCAGGGCGGGAGGGTTGGGAAGCCTACCTCCAAGTTTCAAAAGGATTGGATCAGGGGGTTCAAGTCTATGAGGCCCCAAAAGAGAGTGCCCCTATCCTTCATTATTTCCAAAGGAGGGAAGGCATTTAAAAGGTGGGCGGTCCCTTTAAATGTGGTGGCCAGAACTCCCTTTGGAGTTCAGTTATGCTTGTCACAACCTTGCTCCAGGCTCCATCCCTAATGTCTCCTGGCTCCACCCCCAAAGTCTCCTGGTTCCACCACCAAACTATCCAGGTATTTCTTGAATTGGGATTGGCAACCCTACATTCATGGAAAGCAGGAGGGTCATGTCCCTGGGCAAGGGCTGCCAACTCCAGATTGGGAACACAAGGGAGGGAGGGAGGGAGGAAGGAGTCCACAGATTTATACCCCGCCCTTCTCTCTGAATCAAAGTCTTCTTCCCCCACAACAGACACCCTGGTATGTGGGTGGGGCTGAGAAAGCTCTCACAGCAACTGCCATTTCAAGAACAACTCCTACGAGAGCTATGGCTAACCTAAGGCCATTCCAGCAGCTGGAGGAGTGGGGAATCAAACCCGGTTCTCCCAGATAAGAGTCCATGCACTTAACCCCTACACAAAACTGGCTCAAGGAAGGAAGGAAGGAAGGAAGGAAGGAAGGAAGGAAGGAAGGAAGGAAGGAAGGAAGGAAGGAAGGAAGGAAGGAAGACTTTCCCTATGAAGAAAGGTTGAAACGCTTGGGACTCTTTAGCATGGAGAAACGTCGACTGCGGGGTGACATGATAGAGGTTTACAAGATAATGCATGGGACGGAGAAAGTAGAGAAAGAGGTACTTTTCTCCCTTTCTCACAATACAGGAACTCGTGGGCATTCGATGAAATTGCTGAGCAGAAAGGTTAAAACGGATAAAAGGAAGTACTTCTTCACCCAAAGGGTGATTAACATGTGGAATTCACTGCCACAAGAGATGGTGGCGGCCACAAACATGGCCACCTTCAAGAGGGGTTTAGATAAAAATATGGAGCAGAGGTCCATCAGTGGCTATTAGCCACAGTGTGTGTGTGTGTGTGTGTATATATATATATATATATATATATATATATATATATATATATAAAAATTGGCCACTGTGTGACACAGAGTGTTGGACTGGATGGGCCATTGGCCTGATCCAACATGGCTTCTCTTATGTTCTTATGTTAGGAAGGAAGGAAGGAAGGAAGGAAGGAAGGAAGGAAGGAAGGAAGGAAGGAAGGAAGGAAGGAAGGAAGGAAGGAAGGAAGGAAGGAAGGAAGGAAGGAGAAGATATTGGATTTATATCGCACCCTCTACTCCGAATCTCAGAATCTCAAATTGGCTCACAATCTCCTTTATCTTCCTCCCCCACAACAGACACCCTGTGAGGTGGGTGGGGTTGAGAGGATTCTCACAGCAGAAAACAAAAAATATAAAATGCTCTCAGCCTGGGAAAATATGAAGCAGGGCATTGCAAACTTCTGTCCCCGCCCCGCAGGGAAGGAAGGAAGGAAGGAAGGAAGGAAGGAAGGAAGGAAGGAAGGAAGGAAGGAAGGAAGGAAGGAAGGAAGGAAGAAGAAAGAAAGAAAGAAAGAAAGAAAGAAAGAAAGAAAGAAAGAAAGAAAGAAAGAAAGAAAGAAAGAAAGAAAGAAAGAAAGAAAGAAAGAAAGAAAGAAAGAAATCCCACTCTTCCTACAGCACCCAGTGAAACGAATGTGACTGGTACACTCTCGAGTTTGTTGTTCTGCCAGTCAGCATAATGGAAATGATGCATTTTTCAAAATTATGGCACAATTAAGAAGCTGTAAGAGGGACCTAATACTCCAAGTAATGTAATTACAGTGCAATATCACTTAGCAGAGGGTTGCCGGGTGATTAGGCGGGGGACTGGAACATCAGGGTAATTGTCCCCTTTGCGTTCGCTAAACGTTCCCCTGGAACTTTGCAAATGAAAATGGGATGGAAGATAAGGTTTGGTGGCAACTGCCTCCCCCTCACCCATCTGAGAGGCCGCCAAGTCTGTTGTTGACCGAGGGTGGATATTTTGGCAGCTGTACCGGATCAGACTTCAGTTCCATCGAGGTGCCATTGGAGTCTCTTCCCCTCAATTATATTCAAGCAGGGGTTAACTTGTGTCAGAATTCTAGGGTTGCCAACCTCCAGATGGCGGCTGGAGATCTTCTGAGATTACAACTGACTTCCAAGCAGCAGAGATCAGTTCCTCTGGAGAAAATGGCCACCTCTGAAGGTGGGTTCTATGGCATTATACCCAAAGAAGTCCCTCCCCTCCCCACACCCTGCCGTCCTCTGACTCCACCCCCCAAAACTCCTGGTATATCCCAGCCTGGAGCTGGCAACCCTATGGCACTAGGCTGCAGCAGCTGAGGTGTCAAACTTGTTGGGTTCCTCCATGAGCTATCGGCTGAAGCCTGAAGGCACCATTCAGGAAGGGGATTTCTGCACCAGAGCGGCTCACTGGCAGGGATCCAGGCGGAGTTATGTCTATAAAGCAGGGGTCCTCAAACTTTTTAAATAGGGGGCCAGTTCACTGTCCCTCAGACTGTTGGAGGGCCGGACTGTTGTGGTGGCTGCCGTTACTGTACAAGGCCGCGGGCCGTCAGTTCTCCGTCTTCTGCATCTCTCTCCCTTCCCCACACCACACACCCCAGCCTGGGAACTCACCTCACCTCGGTATCGCCTCACACTCTGTCTCTGCCGCCTCAGCCCAGTGCCGGAAGTGTGCATTGCTAACGCGAGTTTAGGTCGAACGTCACTTCCGGTCTGATTTTGCCACAACCCAGCGGGCGGCATAAACGTCCTCAGCGGGCCGCATCTGGCCCGCGGGCCGTAGTTTGAGGACCCCTGCTTTAAAGCAAGGCTGCCAACTACCAGTTGAGGCCTGGAGATCTCCTGGAATTTAAAACCGATCTCCAGGCGACAAGGGAGCAGTTCCCCAGGAGAAAATGGCGGCTTTGGAGGGTGGCCCTTATGGCGTCGTACTCCACTGAAGTCCCTCCCCTCCTCACACTCTGCTTCTCCCAGGCTCCACCCCCTCCAGCTCTCCAGGTATTTCCCAACCTAGGGCTGACAACCCTAGTTTAATGTAGAGGCAGGGCTTTTTTTGAGCAGGAACGTACAGGAACACAGTTCCGGCTGGTTTGGCTTCAGGGGGTGCAGCCTAATATGCAAAGGAGTTCTTCTGGGCTTTTTTCTACCCCCCCCCCAAAAAAAGCCCTGTGCAAAACAATGGTGACATCAAGGGGTGTGGCCTAATATGCAAATAAGAAGAACACACTGTTTGTACGCTGCAGGCTCAAGTCTCAGTCCTGGCCTCTCTAGTAAAAAGGGATCTTGGCGCATGTCTGAGGAATAGGGCTATAAACAATAGTACGCATTGCAGGTATTCCACAAGCACAAAAAGGATCCCAAACCCGACAACAGACAAACGTAAAGGAGATGAAGTCCCACGTAGGTTTCTTTAGCCCTAGTTCTTCAAACGAAGACCTAAGGGCTTTATTTTCTGTATATTGTATTTGTAAATATTTTTAGCCTAACCACTGAGCCAGTTTGGTGTAGTGGTGAAGCGTGCGGACTCTTATCTGGGAGAACCGAGTTTGATTCCCCACTCCTCCACTTGCAGCTGCTGGAATGGCCTTGGGTCAGCCATAGCTCTGGCAGAGGTTGTCCTTGAAAGGGCAGCTGCTGTGAGAGCCCTCTCAGCCCTGCCCACTTCACAGGGTGTCTGTTGTGGCGGAGGAAGGTAAAGGAGATTGTGAGCCGCTCTGAGACTCTTCGGAGTGGAGGGCGGGATATAAATCCAATATCTTCATCTACCTCACAGGGTGTCTGTTGTGGGAGCGGAAGGTAAAGGAGATTGTGAGCCATTCTGAGACTCTTCGGAGTGGAGGGCGGGATATAAATCCAGTATCTTCATCTACCTCACAGGGTGTCTGTTGTGGGGGAGGAGGTAAAGGAGATTGTGAGCCGCTCTGAGACTCTTCGGAGTGGAGGGCGGGATATAAATCCAATATCTTCATCTACCTCACAGGGTGTCTGTTGTGGGGGAGGAAGGGAAAGGAGATTGTGAGCCGCTCTGAGACTCTTTGGAGTGGAGCGTGGGATATAAATCCAATATCTTCATCTACCTCACAGGGTGTCTGTTGTGGGGGAAGAAGGTAAAGGAGATTGTAAGCCGCTCTGAGACTCTTCAGATTGGAGGGCGGGATATAAATCCAATATCTTCATCTACCTCACAGGGTGTCTGTTGTGGGGGGGGGGGAGGTAAAGGAGATTGTGAGCCTCTCTGAGACTCTTCGGAGTGGAGGGTGGGATATAAATCCAGTATTTTCATCTACCTCACAGGGTGTCTTTTGGGGGAGGGGGAAGGTCAAGGAGATTGTGAGCCGCTCTGAGACTCTTTGGAGTGGAGGGCGGGATATAAATCCAGTATCTTCATCTACCTCACAGGGTGTCTTTTGTGGGGGGCGAGGGGAGGAAGGTAAACGCGATTGTGAGCCGCTCTGAGACTCTTCGGAGCTTGGATCACAGCAAAAACTAATTAAATGATCTGAGCCTGGGAAAACAATGAAATCACATTGCAAGCTTCTCCCCCCACCCTTGGCTCTACTCAAATTGGCAGCAGCTGTCCAGTGTAATATCCCCCTTTGCTTGTGGTTCCCAGGTTAGAGTACTCACTAGGTCAGGTCCATTCAGCAGAGACAAGCTAGCTCAAAGCATTGGCCTTTTATTTGCAAGGACACGACTCCAGGAAGCATGAGCTCCAGCTGGTTATAGGAATGCTGAAAGCGAAACTGAGCTCCACTCTATTGAAACACATTGCAGCACAGACAAAGCTGCAAAGAAAAAAATGAAATGGATTTTCCATGAAGGTCTCTGGGCCCTATCTATCTGGGCACAGACACCTTAATTAAAAATCCATTCCAAGTTTTCCTTGCAGCTTTGTTTCCTGCTGCAGCTGGCAAAGACAAGGCAGAAAGAGCAGGGAACTTTGTCCACCCCAGAACTTCAAAGAAGGAGGACAAGAGGGGGAGAAAAGAGCTCCACAGGCCTGATTAAAATCCTGGGCCAGCCAGTTCTGGCCCGCAGATCAGACATTTGACACCCCTTCCCTTCTCTAATGTGATTTGTGTCATCACGTGTCATCCTTCCACCCTCTGCACTGGACAAACAGGCCAGTCCCTTATAACAAAAAAATAACTGAGGAGTAGGCAAGAGTGCCAAGAGATTGCAGGTGGTGGATTGAAGGAACTTTTCACGAGTAATCATGCTGTAAACCTTGATAGAAAAATGATAATAGAAGAAACGTCAGGGTGAAACTATACTATCAAAACTTTTATTACGGGGGGGGATATGTGATAGGAAAAAACTTGTGGCTTCTACTTCTGAGTAGATTCTACTTCTAAATGATCTAAGATGAAAAATATAAATGTGCACACGGGCCCTTTAATATTCCACAGCTCTAAACCTTTAAACAGACTGCAAAATGAAACACAAAAGTGCACGCAGGCACTTTGACATGGCCTCTTTTCCCAAACAGGCTGCACTAAAAGGAATTCAAACAGTCTGCAGAAAAATAAATCAGAGCACTTTAAAAGCTGGCCCCTTTCCTGGAGCACCGGGACCTGGCAACAGTGATCCATGCTACGGTCACCTCAAGACTGGACTACTGTAATGCCCTCTACATGGAGCTGCCTTAGTGTCGAACCCAGAAGCTGCACCTAGTGCAGAACACAGCGGCCAGGCTGTTACTAGGACTCCCGAAATGGGAGCATATACAGCCGAGGCTGCGCAAACTGCACTGGCTGCCAGTTACATACCGGGTTCGCTACAAAGTGCTGGTTATTACCTTTAAAGCCCTATATGGTCGAGGACCTGCCTACCTGAGGGACCGTCTCTCCCCATATGAGCCCCAAAGAGCACTGAAGTCAGCAGGGAAGAACAAGCTGACTATCCCTGGGCCAAAGGAGGCGAAACTGCAGAACACCCGCGCACGGGCCTTCTCTGTTGTAGCTCCGTGCCTGTGGAACCAGCTCCCGGAAGAGGTGCGGGTCCTGCGGCGCCTAGACCATTTCCGCAGGGCCTGCAAGACCATCCTTTTTAGGCAGGCTTTGCGGACTGCTGACAAAGGATGGTCGATCAATCCATCAAAATGATTCTATCTAGTGACCCTGCCACTATGTAAATGGACGGAATAGCGCCAGGAACATCATTGCTGCTGTTAAATTGTTAAATTGTTAAATTATTAAATTATTAACTGGAATGGTTGTAGATATTGCTGATCTAAGTTACTGTATCATTTTAATGTTGTTTTAAAACTTATTTTATATTGTATAACTGTTTTAAAAATTTACTGTATTCTGTATAATTTCTGTTGAATCTGTTGTTAGCCGCCCTGAGCCTGCTTAGGCGGGGAGGGCGGGATATAAATAAAAAAATTATTATTATTTATTTTTATTTATTATTTATTTATTATTTGTTTTATTTATTTATCTGATTTTTTTTATCTAATGTATTTATTTATTAAGAGTCTGCTAATGACCCATAAGCCAAAATCATGAGAAAACAGTCTATAATGAATTCTTATATAGGAATTCTTTCATCCAGATTGCACACAGGCACTTAATATTTCATTGCCTTTTTCGAGACTTTTAAGTGGAACCCAAAAATCCTGTCTCTTCTTCACAAGGCTGTAGCTCAGGGGTGTAAAACTCATTTGTTATGAGGGCTGAATCTGACACAAATGAGACCTTGAAGGGCTGGGCCATGTCGGGTTGGGCCAAGCTAGGTCAGGCCGGGTCATGTGGGTACCTATTTAAGGTTAGGTAGCAGAGAAATAAACTTTATAAAGGACACAAATACAATTAAATATATTTTTTAAAAAAACTTAAAACATGCTTGAAACATTAGCACTTGTTGGTCTTAAAGGTGCTTTCTTTGTATCTCTCCCATGGGATCCAGGGAACTGGGCAAAGGAAGCTCTGGCTCCTTCCTTCCTTCCTTCCTTCCTTCCTTCCTTCCTTCCTTCCTTCCTTCCTTCCTTCCTTCCTTCCTTCCTTCCTTCCTTCCCCAGGGGACCAGGAGGCGAAGGAACCTCAGCCAATAGAAGGAAGAGAGGCTTGGCTTAGTAGCTCTGCTGTGCAATTGAGAGAACCTGGCAAAGCAAGCTCTCCATCCTCCCCTTCCACCCCAAAGGAAGAGCCTCAGCCAAAGGAGAAGATAGAGGTTTTGCTCTGTAGCTCCTGTGCAATTGAGCAGGCCTTGCAAAGCAAGCTGTTATGCAGAAGGAAGCAAGATTTAGGGAGAAGGAAGCAGATGACAGCCAGTTGTTCAGGGGCCTGATAGGAGCCCTCTGGGGGCCTAATTCAGCCCCTGAACTGCATGTTTGACACCCCTGCTCTAGCTTATTCTTTGTAAAGACAGAGTGGGTTCTCAAAGGACCATTGTATCACTCTCTCGTTTTGAAGGTTGCCTATAAAGGTACACCCTGATGTTTTTTTTATTATAGTTTTGCTTAAACTCAGGGAGCCCCCCTTTTTTTCTACAGTAAACCTTGATAGGTCTGAGAGTCACTTTCTTCATTTTCTTTTTCATTTCCCCATATCATGTCTCTCTTCTTTTTCAAACCATGGCTGCAAACACTGAATCTTTGCCTCTTTCTCCGCCTCTTAATTGCTTGCTAACAGATTGCTGTCAGACCCAGAGTCAAGGATAAGATAGTTGAAGTTCCAGATCTTTATTCCAGCTTCATGGGCATACACACGCGTTGTCGGAACTGACCTCTCTGTCAGTTCCCCCAGCTTATAAACCTTTGCCCTGACTGTTATAATTCAAGCCAAAGCATTTTTATTTATTTATTTATGATTTATATCCCACCCTTCCCACAAAAATGGCTCAGGGCGGTTCACAACAGATAATAAAACAGAATTTAAATTAACATTTACATATATAAGCAGTTAAAATAGTCGAAACACTTAAAACCTTAAAAACCTTAAAACATCAAATCTTATAACAGTATAAATAGCAAGAATCTAATAAACTATATTTGTTTCCCATCTCAGTTTAGGTGTAAGCTAGCCGGAAGAGGGTTGTCTTACAGGCCCTGCGGAACTGAGTAAAGTCCCGCAGGGCCCTCACCTCCTCCGGTAGCTGGTTCCACCATGTAGGGGCCATAACAGAAAAGGCCCTGTCTCTAGTCGATTTAAGGCGGGCTTCTTTTGGCCCAGGGATAGCGAGAAGGTTTTGAGTTCCCGACCTCAGTACTCTCTGGGGAACATGTGGGGAGAGACGGTCCTTCAGGTAGGCAAAGCATGCCAAGCAAAAGCGGGGGTTTTGCACGGGGTTTTTGCTAAGCTCTCATCAACGCAGGTGCCCACTATCAGTTCATGGTTCGCATCTCCTCCAGCTCTTTGACCTTGGTTACCTAGCAACTAGCCAATTCCCAGACAGGCCATCCTCCCTCCAGATAAACAACACGTTACAGTTATATCAAAGGCATAGCAAGCGCAGCACAGCATTGAAGCACAGCATAGCATTGTGCAATTGAATACACATGACAAGAGGAACAAGATGGAGTGACTCTTGACAATTGCGACATCCCTGGACTCTTGACAATTGCGACATCCCTCTTATACTAAATCATTTGCTAGAATAAATCTTTGGGACGATCTCTCTGCAATGGGATGCGTGTGTATGTGTACCCAGCCTGCTGATAGCATTTGACGTTCAAAAAGGTGTGATGGGTTCCTTAGCCACATTGATCGGGATATAATTACACTATCTGACCCAGGGGAGCAAAGCTCTCTGCTGGATTTCCTTCTAATTTCAAAGATCATTCTTCTTCCGTGTCTTTCTGCCTATGGGAGGAAGGGAACAGCGTAGCCATACGTTTCACACGGTGATGGTCATTTAGAAATCGTATACCTATTGAATCCAGGCCAAAAAATAAGCATCAGAAAAATCCTATAAGCTCCGGGAGGATTGGCTACATCAGGGAGGTGTGGCCTAATATGCAAAGGAGCTCCTGCTAGAATTCCACCCCTGCCCATTGATAACTTCGTTTCAGGGTGGGGGACAATTCCATTCTTCTCATTGGTTTGTTTTGTTGGGATTTGAACTTTCAACGATTTTTTGTTCTTGTTTACCTTATCTAGCCGTTTCAACAAGTCTTCCTTGAACCAAAACCAAAACGGAATTCCTTTTTTTTGTAGACTGTGACGAAACGCACAGGAATGGTCTCTCTTTCCCCAAAGGAATAGTCTCTTCAAAGGCTTTTAGTTCCATTAATTAGACAAGCTTTTTCTCTGTGGGGTACCTACTCTTTTTATCTGTTTGCAGTCGTAAAATAATGCAAACAGTGCAGTAAAGAATAGCAAGTGCTTACAAGCCCTTAGCTGTGTAATTAGGTTCTCAATACGTACATTGTTGCTTACTGAAAAAAAATATGACTTTATGCTATATTAACACTTTTGCATAACAACCCAGGAGTTCGTAAAGCATGGCAAAATAGGTGTTGAAGCTGTGGAGAATTTCTCCGCTTTAGATTTCTATGTAAAACTAGCAATTTCCTCCTCAAACCCCCCCCCCCCAAAAAAAAACCTTTCCACTGTACAAATTGTCACTCTTTTCCAGTCCTGATAAATGCTATTAGTCTAGCTGACTTCTGCCAAAGGAAATGACTATCCAATTGATTTCCTAGTATGACTAGCTTTACTTCCAGTAACAATTTCAGCTCAAGTATTTTGAAGAAAAAAATCATAGGAATCCAGTTCCAGCTCTTTTTGGGTGGTGGCGTTTTTTTTGCCTACCTCTTTGTTGTTGTTGTTCAGCTGCACAGTTGAGTCCGATGCTTTGCGACCCCATTGACCAAGTCACACCAGGCCCTCCTGTCTTCCACCATCCCCCGAAGTCTGCGCAAATTCCTGTTCGTTACATTAGTAACGCTGTCCAGCCATCTCATCTTTTGCCGTCCCCTTCTTCTTTTGCCTTCTGTCTTTCCTAGCATCAAGGTCTTCTCCAGGGAGTGCTCCCATCTCATTGGGTGGCCAAAGTCTTTGAGCTTCAGCTTCAGCATCTGACCTTCCAGGGAACAGTCTGGGTTGATTTCCCTTACGACTGACTGATTGGATCTTCTTGCAGTCCAACTAACTCTCAAGAGCACCACAGCTCGAAAGCATCGGTTCTTCTACGCTTGGCCTTCCTTATGGTCCAGCTCTCACAGGCATACATTACTACTGGAAATACCATCGTGTTGACTATATGGACTTTTGTTGGCAGGGTGATGTCTCTACTTTTTATTACACTGCCCAGGTTCACCATAGCTGTCCTCCCAAGGAGCAAACGTCTTTTAATTTCATGGCTGCAGTCGCCATCTGCAGTTTTGAGCTATTTGTAATACTCTTTCCAAGTATCTACTGTTTGACAAAGTTATTCGTAACGGTTATTAATGGCCTTCCTGACTGCAGTTTGTGTTCTGCTTTCTTAGGTTGTCATTAAGAGAATTAATACAGTTTATTAAAAAGTCTTGCACGTTACGCAAACAAAAAAAAGCAAAGAAGTGTCAACTCTACAAAAGAACCCTGGAGAAATTAAGGTTACCAGCCTCCAGGTGGGACCTGGAGATCTCTGGGAATTACAACTGAGATACAGACCAGCACATTTTAATATTTCCTGACACTACTATGGACCAGCTATGACAATCTGATGCCAGTTTTAATGAAATCATTATAAGTAGCAATGCATGTGCATAGAACAGAAAGAATATACCGTATTTTTCAGACTATAAGACTCACTTCCCCGCCCCAAAAAAAGTGGGGGGGAAAGTGTGTGCGTCTTATGGTCTGAAGGTACGTACCTTCGAGGGGGGCAATCTGCTGCCTCTTCCTCCGATCCGCCGCTTCCCCCCGCACCTGCCTGCCTGGCTCCATCTTCTTCAGGCAAGCGCTGGGATGGCTCCACGTGGCCCCAGCGCTTCGCAAGCGCCGGCTGAGGAGGGGGCAGCGTGCTTCCTCCTTGCCTGTGTGCCTGGCTTCAGCTGTGATGTTTAAAGCAAGCGCTGGGATTGGAGGGGGGAGGGAGCGATCCCAGCGCTTGCTTTAAACATCACAGCTGAAGGCAGGCACACAGGCAAGGAGGAAGCACCTGCCCCCTCCGCAAACCCAGCGCTTTGCGAGTGCCGGCTGTGGAGAGGGCAGCGTTAAACTTCACAGCTGAAGGCAGGCACACAGTCAAGCAGGAAGCACGCTGCCCCCTCCACAGCCGGCGCTTGCGAAGCGCTGGGGCCACGTGGAGCGATCCCAGCGCTTGCCTGAAGAAGATGGAGCCAGGCAGGCAGGTGCGGGGGGAAGCGGCGGATCGGAGGAAGAGGCAGCGGATCGCCCCCCAGGAGGAAGGTGCGTCCTATCCTCCGGAGCGCCTTATGGTGTGAAAAATACGGTAGATAAGAAGCTAGAGAGAATATAATGCTTAGACCAGGGGTGTCAAACTCATTTGTTATGAGGGCCGGATCTGACATAAATGAGACCTTGTTGGGCCGGGCCATGTCAGACTGGGCCATGTGTGTGCCTATTTAAGATTAGGTAGCAGAGATATAAATTTTATAAAGAACACAGATATGTGTGTATGTGTGTGCATAAACCTAAAATGTTAGCACTCATTGGTCTTAAAGGTGCTTTCTTTGCATTTCTCCCATGGGATCCAGGGAGCTGAGCAAAGAAAGCTCTGGCTCTTTCCTTCCTTCCCCAGGGGACCAAAAGGGGGAGGAGCCTCAGCCAATAGAAGGAAGGAAGACTTGGCTCAGTAGCTCTGCTGTGCAGTTGAGAGACCTGGCAAAGCAATCTATTCCTTCCCCCCCCCTTCCTCCCGAAAGGAGGAACCTCAGCCAATGGAGAAAATAGAGGTTTTGCTCTGTAGCTCCTGTGCAATTGAGCAAGCCTTGCAAAGCAAGCTGTTATGTAGAAGAAAGCAAGAGAGAGGGAGAAGGAAGCCGATGACAGCCAGTTGCTCGGGGGCCTGATAGGAGCCCTCCAGGGGCCTGATTCGCCCCCCGAACTGCATGTTTGACACCCCTGGCTTAGACAAATAGCGCATGTTAAAAGTATTTTTCTCTAGAGGTTTAACTGGGCTACAGAATCGAAACTCCATTCCAGGCCTGACCGAATGCACTAGGTCCCTTAAAAAAGAAGAAGCTAAAACCAGACAATTGATCATCATTCCAATAAAACCAATGAAAACAAACCTTCTGTCTTAGATGGCATTCCGTAGGTGGCTACTTCCTCCAAGGGGTTGGGTCATGTGGGCCAGATGAGATGAGAAAACTGTCGCTGTCCTCGACCGTAAGCCTGGCAGAACGTCTCCATTTGGCACACCCTGCAGAAGCGTACAAGGTCCTGCACGGCACGGATGTCTCCAGATAGAAAGTTCCCCAAGGAGGGGCCAGCGATGAAAAGGCCTTGAACCTGATCGAGTCGGATGTCTTTTGGGCCCGGGATCACTAGCAGGTTTTGATCTTGTGAGCATAATGCTCTTTGGGGGATAAAGGATTTAGTGCAAATATAGCCAGGAACTCCTTTGCATATTAGGCCACACCCCACTGCTGTAGCCAATCCTCCAAGAGCTTTCAGGGCTCTTAGCGCAGGGCCTACTGTAAGCTCATGAAAGATTGGCTATATCAGTGGTGTGTGGCCTAGTATGCAAAGGAGTTGCTGCTACAATAAAAGAAGCCCTTCATATAACTCAGAGTTCTGCTGCATTATGGGTGTTGTAGTCTGTTATGTATTCACATGCTGTTGCTGTAATTAAGCTTGCTTCTGCCCTCCAGGTTCCTAATGCCTTCACCATGATTGGCCGTTCAGGTTGAACCGGCCAATCGGGACCCTGGGCATGTAACTACTTTATGCAAAACACAGAATCCTGGAGAGTCCAATAAGGTTATTTCCCGCCAACTACATGGGCATGTGGTGGGTGTGTTTATGTGTGTTCCCACTGTATATATTCTCTGCCTGTCTGGATGTTTCCTCAGTCACGGTTCGAAATAAAATAGAGTTGCATCTTCCCACGGCTGAACTCACAATTCTTCACTACACAACGTAGTCTTAGCAATATATCATTGGCTAGACCTTTCAGTCACACACACTTGGTTCAAGATTTCACTGTGTCATCAGTCACAGTTCACAGAACATTGCACTTTTTCATACCACCATATGCAGCTGTAGGCTGTATGAACACTTGGAGACCCTAAACTGGATAGAAAGGCGGCATACAAATGTTCTAAGGCAGGGGTGTCAAACTCATTCGTTATGAGGGCCGGATCTGACATAAATGAGACCTTGTTGGGCCAGGCCATGTAGGTACCTATTTAAGATTAGGTAGCAGAGATATAAATTTTATAAAGACACAAATACAATTAAGGGTTTTTTTAAAAAACAACAACAAATCTTTAAAACATGCTTAAAACATTAGCACTCGTTGGTCTTAAAGGTATTTTCTTTGTTTTTCTCCCATGGGATCCAGGGAACTGGGCAGAGGAAGATCTGGCTCTTTCCTTCCTTCCTCAGGGAACTAGGAGGGGGAGGAGCCTCAGCCAGTAGAAGGAAGAGAGGCTTGGCTCAGTAGCTCTGTTGTGAGAGAGCCTGGCAAAGCAAGCTATTCCTCCCTCCCGCCTTCCTCCTCAAGGAGGAGCCTCAGCCACTGGAGAAAATAGAGGCTTTGCTCCGTAGCTTCTCCCTGGGCTGCATGTTTGACACCCCTGTTCTATGGCAATTAAATAAACAAATAGATGTAAACACTGATAATAAGTTGAGGAATACCAGTATCAGCCAGTATCATAATGCCCCTGTATAAATCGATGGTGCGGTCTCATTTGGAGTACTGTGTGCAGTTCTGGTCGCCGCACCTCAAAAAGGATATTATAGCATTGGAGAAAGTCCACAGAAGGGCAACTAGAATGATTAAAGGGCTGGAGCACTTTCCCTATGAAGAAAGGTTGAAACGCTTGGGACTCTTTAGCTTGGAGAAACGTCGACTGCGGGGTGACATGATAGAGGTTTACAAGATAATGCATGGGATGGAGAAAGTAGAGAAAGAAGTACTTTTCTCCCTTTCTCACAATACAAGAACTCGTGGGCATTCGATGAAATTGCTGAGCAGAAAGGTTAAAACGGATAAAAGGAAGTACTTCTTCACCCAAAGGGTGATTAACATGTGGAATTCACTGCCACAGGAGGTGGTGACGGCCATAAGTATAGCCACCTTCAAGAGGGGTTTAGATAAAAATATGGAGCACAGGTCCATCAGTGGCTATTAGCCACAGTGTATGTGTATATATAAAAAAAATTTTGCCACTGTGTGACACAGAGTGTTGGACTTGATGGGCCATTGGCCTGATCCAACATGGCTTCTCTTATGTTCTTAATAAACCTTTGGAGAGCCATTTTGGTGTAGTGGTTAAGTGTGCAGACCCTTATCTGGGAGAACCGGGTTTGATTCCCCACTCCTCCACTTGCACCTGCTAGCATGGCGTTGGGTCATCCATAGCTCTGGCAGAGGTTGTCCTTGAAAGGGCAGCTGCTGTGAGAGCCCTCTCAGCCCCACCCACCTCACAGGGTGTCTGTTGTGGGGGAGGAAGGTAAAGGAGATTGTGAGCCGCTCTGAGACTCTTCGGAGTGGAGGGCGGGATATAAATCCAATATCTTCTTCTTCATCTTCTTAATTTCAACCCATTAGTTCTGGTCCTACCTTCTGGCTCCACAGAAAACAATTCCACACCATCCTCTAAAGGACTACCCTTCAAGGACTTGAAGTTGGTGATCCTATCACCTCTCAGCCTCCTCCTCTCCAGGCTAAACATCCAATATCTTCAATATCTTCTTATCTTCATCTTGGTGGGTCTTAGCTAAACAGATATCTTTGAATTATGAGATCATAATAGGTGGTTTGATCTGAAAGGTCAGAGTTAACACCGTGACAAAGTTCACCTGAATCCTATAAGAATTCTGCAACTCAGAGAAAATATGCAGATTAACCTAATAGGCACAATTTCATGTCATCTCTTTTGGAAGGGCTAATATTTCGCATAATTAATTCTGTTTCTGCTCAGGGTCAAAGACCTCCCGAGGCTATCACAGCTCTCTGTGGTCATACCGGCGCCCCAGGAGATCTGTCACACTTCAAATGTGATGAAAATTTCTCACCCTTCAGGGAAATAAAGAGAAGGGTAATTTCGGAGTTCCCTTTTCCCCCACTGCCTTGGGAAGGTCTGGTATATTTATCCGCTACAAAGACTGTTAAAGTGAGTGATCGTCGGGAATCAGGTTTACTTGCATAAAAGTGACAATTATGAGATTTACCGAGCTTGGAAAACAGCTTTTATAATTGAGACGAGGGCTTTTTTATTAAATTTTTAAGGCCGTGTTTTGGTGTTAAAATGAATTGTACGGGTGCTAAAACTCACATTTACTCATCGATGCTTTTTCGTTGTAACTGGTGAAAACTAAAGATGCGTAACTCTTTCTGCTGATTCCCGCCCCCCCCCTTCCAACCATCATTTCTTCAGGGTGAGGGAATTGACGAGACAATCAGCAAGAGTTAAAACCACAGATTTCTGTCTGGGCTTTTTATTTCCTTTTTTGCACCTAGCAAACAATCCTGGCTGCTTTAATTTGTGAACGTCCCCGATTATGCTATTCAATTTAACTTATCTTTAGATTTATATCCCACCCTATCCCACAAGCGGGCTCAGGGCAGCTTACGACAGAAATTTAACACACCTCCAGATTAAAATATGAAAACATCATAAAAGCAAACAGTATAAAAGTCTGAGGGCAGCACAACGTATCAACAAACAGGCGTCGGAAGGCATGGCCACGCAGCAATGCATAGGCCAATATCTGGCGCGTAACGCAATCACAGTGATGGTAAAAATATTGGGGAAACTAGTTAGTAACAAGAGGAGGCCTGCCAGATCAATTAAAAGGCTGGTGGAAGAGCTCTGTCTTGCAGGCCTTGCAAAACTTTGATAAGTCCAGCTGAGATCCTTTTCTCCCTTTCTCACAATATGAGAACTCACAGACACTCAATGAAATTGCTGAGCAGTCAGGCGAGAACGGATAAAAGGAAGTACTTCTTCACCCAAAGGGTGATTAACACGTGGAATTCACTGCCACAGGAGGTGGCGACAGCTGCAAACATAGGCAGCTTCAAGAGGGGACTGGATAAACAAATGGAGCAGAGGTCCATCAGTGGCTATTAACCACAGCTTATCATTGGAACTCTCTGTCTGGGGCAGTGAGGCTCTGTATTCTGGATGCTCGGGGGGGGGGGGCACAGTGGGAGGGTCTCTGGTGTCCTGGCCCTATTATTGAACTTCCTGATGGCATCTGCGGTTTTTTGGCCACTGTGTGACACAGAGTGTTGGACTGGATGGGCTATTGGCCTGATCCAACAGGGCTTCTCTTATGTGACACAGAGTGTTGGACTGGATGGGCCATTGGCCTGATCCAACATGGCTTCTCTTATGTTCTTATGTGTGGCACAGAGTGTTGGACTGGATGGGCTATTGGCCTGATCCAACATGGCTTCTCTTATGTTCTTATGTGACTCAGAGTGTTGGACTGGATGGGCCATTGGCCTGATCCAACATGGCTTCTCTTATGTTCTTATGTGTGGCACAGAGTGTTGGACTGGATGGGCTATTGGCCTGATCCAACATGGCTTCTCTTATGTTCTTATGTGTGACACAGAGTGTTGGACTGGATGGGCTATTGGCCTGATCCAACATGGCTTCTCTTATGTTCTTATTTGACACAGAGTGTTGGACTGGATGGACTATTGGCCTGATCCAACAGGGCTTCTCTTATGTTCTTATGTGACACAGAGTGTTGGACTGGAGGGGGCATTGGCCTGATCCAACAGGGCTTCTCTTATGTTCTTCTCCATGGACCTCAGATGCCCCCTGAGCTAGTACCAAGTCTAACCAACAGCACCAGGCTGAATATTCTCTTGGTGCAGTTTTCACCTTAAACATGGTGATGATTTGTGAGTTTGAGTTTCCCCCACCAAGAAAACCCTTCCATCTTTGGGATTTTCAGGGCAAGAGACTTCCGACAGTGGTTTGCCATTGCCTGCCTCTGCAGAGCAACCCTGGATTTCCTTGGTGGTCTCCCATCCAAGTATTAACCAGGGTCGATCCCACTTAGCTTCTGGGATCTGATGAGATCAAGCTCCTCCTTGGGGGAACGTTCTACCTGGAGACATCTATGCCCTGCAAGGCCTCGTATAGTTCCACAGGGTGTGCAGAATGGAGATGCTCCGCCAGGCCTGTGGTTGAGGACAGAAATGGCATTCCCATCTCATCCAACCCACCTCTTGGAGGAAGTGACCCACTACATCACAAATATCTCCACAAATTTACAAAAGAAGACTCTCTTTTTTTGTTTCTAGTGAAGCTTCTTGCAAAGACTGCCCCACCTCATGACTCAGTCTCCAACTATCGTGCCTTTTAGTTATACGACCAACTTGTTTGATGTACACTTTTAATATAATATAGTGGGTTCAACGCCAGGAAGAGGCGAGGTGGTAGTGATCATACTTTATTTCAGCACAGCATAAGACTGGTGAACTGGGCCAATGGGACCACCTCAAGAGTTCCCGCCAAGCACCTATTGGTCCATTCAAACCAGCAGGGGGCCCGTGATTGGAGCAGGGCAGCAGAGATTTGGATCCTGGTGTCCATTGTTCCCAAGTCCCCAAGCTCAGTCCGACAGGCTCCAAAGAGCCAGGCAGGAACACCCTTTAATATACACACTTAGATCATAGAATCATAGAGTTGGAAGGGACATCCAGGGTCATCTAGTCCAACCCCCTGCACAATGCAGGAAACTCACAAACACCTCCCCCCTAAATCCACAGGGAAATGTCTTCTGGGAACTCTATTATTCCCTATGGAGATTTATTCCCATAGAAAATCATGGAGAATTGATCCACGGGTATCTGGGGCTCTGGGGGGGGGCTGTTTTGGGGGGCAGATGCACCAAATTTTCAGTATAGCATCTAGTGTCTCTCCCCAAAATATCCCCCAAGTTTCAAAAAGTTTGGACCAGGGGGTCCAATTCTATGAGCCCCCAAAGAAGGTGCCCCTATCCTTCATTATTTCCTATGGAAGGAAGGCATTGAAAATGTGTGCTGTCCCTTTAAATATGATGGCCAGAACTCCCTTTGGAGTTCAATTATGCTGGTCACAGCCTTGATCTTGGTTCCACCCCTAATGTCTCCTGGCTCCACCCCCAAAGTCTCCTGGCTCTACCCCCAAAGTATCTTGGCTCCACCCCCAAGTCTCCTGGCTCCACCCCCAAAGTCTCCTGGCTCCACCCCCAAAGTCCCCAGATATTTCTTGAATTGGACTTGGCAACCCTAGGCCACACCTCCTGACACCAAGTCAGCCAGAACCGTGTCCCTGTGCATTCCTGCTCAAAAAAAGCCCTGGCCCTAGTGAAAAATTGCTGCCTGACCCCAAAGAGGCAAACAGCATTTCCCTGGGAGCATAAGAAGGGGCCATGAGGACTATGCCCTGATGCAGCCCTTCCTGCTCTCCTTCTCATGTTCTGCCTAATTCACAGAAACAGCATTGTTCTCAGATGGCCATCTAGCCTCTGCTTAAAAACCTCCAAAGGAGAGTCTCACCTAGTCCCACTCTTTATGTCCATATGCACCACCTGGTTGCAACCCTGTGAGGTAGGTGGGGCTGGGAGAGCTCTCTCAGAAGCTGCCCTTTCAAGGACAACTCTGCGAGAGCTATGGCTGACCCAAAGCCATCCCAGCAGCTGCAAGTGGAGGAGTGGGGAATCAAACGCAGTTCTCCCAAATAAGAGTCTGTACACTTAACCACTACACCAAACTGGCTCTCTGAGATTCTGAGTTGAGGGTGGGGTATAAATCCAATATCATCTTCTCCTTCTTCTCCTCCCCTTCAAGAGTCTCAGAGCGGCTCACAATCTCCTTTACCTTCCTCCCCCACAACAGACACCCTGTGAGGTAGATGAAGATATTGGATTCATATCCTGCCCTCCACTCTGAAGAGTCTCAGAGCGGCTCACAATCTCCTTTAACTTCCTCCCTCACAACAGACACCCTGTGAGGAGGGTGGGGCTGAGAGGGCTCTCACAGCAGCTGCCCTTTCAAGGACAACCTCTGCCAGAGCTATGGCTGACCCAAGGCCATGCCAGCAGCTGCAAGTGGAGGAGCGGGGAATCAAACCCGGTTCTCCCAGATAAAAGTCCGCACGCTTAGCCACTACACCAAATTGGATCTCCTATATAAATTAATATTTTTCCATAATGAGTAGGTTGGGAAGGTGATAGGCAAGAGAAAGAGGCTGATCATGAAAAAACCAGGCAAGAATAGGCATAAGAACATAAGAACATAAGAGAAGCCATGTTAGATCAGGCCAATGGCCCATCCAGTCCAACATTCTGTGTCACACAGCGGCCAAATATATATATATATATATACACACACACACACACACTGTGGCTAATAGCCACTGATGGACCTCTGCTCCATATTTTTATCTAACCCCTTCTTGAAGGTGGCTATGCTTGTGGACGCCACCACCTCCTGTGGCAGTGAATTCCACATGTTAATCACCCTTTGGGTGAAAAAGTACTTCCTTTTATCCGTTTTAACCTGTCTGCTCAGCAATTTCATCGAATGCCCACGAGTTCTTGTATTGTGAGAAAGGGAGAAAAGTACTTCTTTCTCTACTTTCTCCATCCCATGCATTATCTTGTAAACTTCTATCATGTCACCCCTCAGTCGACGTTTCTCCAAGCTAAAGAGCCCTAAGCGTTTCAACCTTTCTTCATAGGGAAGGTGTTCCAGCCCTTTAATCATTTTAGTTGCCCTTTTCTGAACTTTCTCCAATGCTATAATATCCTTTTTGAGGTGCGGCGACCAGAACTGCACACAGTACTCCAAATGAGACCGCACCATCGATTTATACAGAGGCATTATGATACTGGCTGATTTGTTTTCAATTCCCTTCCTAATAATTCCCAGCATGGCGTTGGCCTTTTTTATTGCAAACGCACACTGTCTTGACATTTTCAGTGAATTATCTACCATGACCCCAAGATCTCTCTCTTGGTCTGTCTCTGCCAGTTCACACCCCATCAACTTGTATTTGTAGCTGGGATTCTTGGCCCCAATGTGCATTACTTTGCACTTGGCCACATTGAACCGCATCTGCCACGTTGACGCCCACTCACCCAGCCTCAACAGATCCCTTTGGAGTTCCTCACAATCCTCTCTGGTTCTCACCACCCTGAACAATTTAGTGTCATCCGCAAATTTGGCCACTTCACTGCTCACTCCCAACTCTAAATCATTTATGAACAAGTTAAAGAGGATGGGACCCAGTACCGAGCCCTGCGGCACCCCACTGCTTACCGTCCTCCACTGCGAAGACTGCCCATTTATACTCACTCTCTGCTTCCTATTACTCAGCCAGTTTTTGATCCACAAGAGGACCTTTCCTTTTACTCCATGACTCTCAAGCTTTCTAAGGAGCCTTTGATGAGGAACTTTATCAAAAGCTTTCTGGAAGTCAAGGTAAACAACATCTATCGGGTCTCCTTTGTCCACATGTTTGTTCACCCCCTCAAAGAAATGTAACAGGTTAGTGAGGCAAGATCTTCCCTTGCAGAACCCATGCTGAGTCTTCCTCAATAACCCGTGTTCATCAATGTGCCTACTCATTCTGTCCTTGATAATGGTTTCTACCAACTTTCCCGGTATTGAAGTCAGACTGACTGGCCTGTAATTCTAGACACAAACATTCCCACACACACACACATTGAAGAGCACTGTTTGCAATTTGACTCAAACAGAGGAGTGTCCGTCCATCACTAAAAATAGCTGCCTATTTCCCTAGGTAGAATTGGAGTACCTCTTATTGCAGGTTGTCAAGGCTAGAGAGCCGGGATTTCTCGCACTCCTTGTATGTCAGCTTTTGATTTTTAAATATCTGTGGTTGACAGTTCTTAGTAAGCAATATTGGCATCAGTCCCAAAAGTTGTTACTAAAGATTGGTACTTCATAATACACTAATTGAATCAAGTGTAGGGGAGAAGATGAAAAGGCTATCGAAATCCCCCAAGGGTCACGGAGGTATCATGTAACTCAAAGTGTGCCGTTATTGATAGGCAACCTGGCAGGCTAACATTCCTGTGTTTTGCGGTAATTGCTCTTGTAAAATGAAATGTCAACCTTTCTGAGCTAATTATGGTCTTCAAAGGAAAATGAATTCTCAGTGTCTCGTTTATACAGCTGCTCTCCGCTTTTAGGCCCAAAGTCCCCTGGCCATTGTTCTTTATTAATTATATTTCCTAAATGTTGGTGATGTTCCACAACTGTTTCCTGAACATAAGAACAGAAGAGAAGCCATGTTGGATACTCATTTGACCGACCTCGGAAGGATGGAAGGCTGAGTCAACCTTGATCCGGCTACCTGAATCCAGCTTCTGCCGGGATCGAACTCGGGTCGTGAGCAGAGCTTGGACTGCAGTACTGCAGCTTTAACACTCTGCGCCTTTCAAAAGATAAACGTGGTCCCCTGTGCAAGCACCAGTCATTTCCGACCCATGGAGTGATGTCGCATCAGGACGTTTCCTTGGCAGACTTTTTGGGTATGGGGTGGTTTGCCATTGCCTTCCCCAGTCATCTACACTTTACCCCCAGCAAGCTGGATACTCATTTTACTGACTTCGAAAGGATGGGAGGCTGTGTCAACCTTGAGTCGGCTACCTGAACCCAGCTTCCATCAGGATCGAACTCAGGTCATGAGCGGAGCTTGGACTGCAATACTGCAGCTTTACCACTCTGCACCACGGAGGTCCAAAAGGTAAAGGTAGCCCCCTGTGCAAGCGCCAGACATTTCTCACTCTGGGGTGACATCGCATCATGACATTTTCATGGCAAACTTTTTACAGGGTGGTTTGCCATTGCCTTCCCCGGTCATCTACACTTTCCCCCCCAGCAAGCTGGGGACTCATTTTATCAACCTCAGAAGGATGGAAGGCTGAGTCAACCTTGAGCTGGCTACCTGAACCCAGCTTCCTCTGGGATTGAACTCAGGTTATAAGCGGAGCTTGGACTGCAGTACTGCAGCTTACCACTCTGTACCACGGGAGCCCTAAAGGTAAATGTAGTCCCCAGTGCAAGCGTAAGAACATAAGAGAAGCCATGTTGGATCACGCCAATGGCCCAACCAGTCCAACACTCTGTGTCACACAGTGGCCAAAAATACACACACACACACACACACACTGTGGCTAATAGCCACTGACAGACCTCTGTTCCATATTTTTATTTAACCCCCTCTTGAAGCTGGCTATGCTTGTAGCCGCCACCACCTTCTGTGGCAGTGAGTTCCATGTGTTAATCACCCTTTGGGTGAAGAAGTACTTCATTTTATCCGTTCTAACCTGACTGCTCAGCAATTTCATCGAATGCCCACGAGTTCTTGTATTGTGAGAAAGGGAGAAAAGTACTTCTTTTTCTACTTTCTCCATCCCATGCATAATCTTGTAAAGCACCAGGTCGTTACCGACCATAGGGTGAAAACATCATGAAGTTTTCACAGCAGACTTTTTTATGAGGTGGTTTGCCATTGCCTTCCCCATTCATCTATGCAATTCATCCCCCCACCTCACAGGGTGCTTGTTGTGGGGGAAGAAGATAAAGGAGATTGTGACCCACTCTTAGACTCTGAGATTCAGAGAATAGGGCGGATATAAATCCAAAATCATCATCTTCTTCATCTTCTTCTTCTTCCCACAGTTTGGTGGGATGAACGCCAGTTTGGTGTAGTGGTTAAGCGCATGGTCTCTTAGTTGGGAGAACCGGGTTTGATTCCCCACCCCTCCCATTCGCAGCTGCTGGAATGGCCTTGGGTCAGCCATCGCTCTCACAGAGTTGTTCTTGAAAAGGCAGCTTCTGGGAGAGTCCTCTCAGCCCCACCCACCTCACAGGGTGTCTATTGTGGTGAGGGGGAGGTAAAGGAGATTGTGAGCCGCTCTGAGACTCTTTGGAGTGGAGGGCAGGATATAAATCCAATGTCTTCATCTACCTCACAGTGTGTCTGTTGTGGGGGAGGGGAGGTAAAGGAGATTGTGAGCCGCTCTGAGACTCTTTGGAGTGGAGGGCGGGATATGAATCCAATATCTTCATCTACCTCACAGGGTGTCTGTTGTGGGGGAGGAAGGGAAAGGAGATTGTGAGCCGCTCTGAGACTCTTTGGAGTGGAGGGCGGGATATAAATCCAATATCTTCATCTACCTCACAGTGTGTCTGTTGTGGGGGAGGGGAGGGGAGGTAAAGGAGATTGTGAGCCGCTCTGAGACTCTTTGGAGTGGAGGGCGGGATATAAATCCAATATCTTCATCTACCTCACAGTGTGTCTGTTGTGGGGGAGGGGAGGTAAAGGAGATTGTGAGCCGCTCTGAGACTCTTTGGAGTGGAGGGCGGGATATAAATCCAATATCTTCATCTACCTCACAGGGTGTCTGTTAGGGGGGGGGAGGTATAGGAAATTGTGAGCCGCTCTGAGACTCTTCGGAGCGGAGGGCGGGATATAAATCCAATATCTTCATCTACCTCACAGGGTGTCTGTTGTGGGGGAGGAAGGGAAAGGAGATTATGAGCCTCTCTGAGACTCTTTGGAGTGGAGGGCGGGATATAAATCCAATATCTTCATCTACCTCACAGGGTGTCTGTTGGTGGGGGGGGGAGGTAAAGGAGATTGTGAGCCGCTCTGAGACTCTTTGGAGTGGAGGGCGGGATATAAATCCAATATCTTCATCTACCTCACAGGGTGTCTGTTAGGGGGGGGAGGTATAGGAAATTGTGAGCCGCTCTGAGACTCTTCGGAGCGGAGGGCGGGATATAAATCCAATATCTTCATCTACCTCACAGGGTGTCTGTTATGGGGGGGGGAGGTAAAGGAGATTGTGAGCCGCTCTGAGACTCTTCAGAGTGGAGGGCGGGATATAAATCCAGTATCTTCATCTACCTCACAGGGTGTCTGTTGTGGGGGGTGGGGAGGTCAAGGATATTGTGAGCCTCTCTGAGACTCTGAGATTCAGAGAACAGGGTGGATATAAATCCAAAATCTTCTTCTTCTTCTTCTCCTCATCCTCCTTCACCTTTGCTTTCCAAGCCCATTATTTTCTCACACGTATCACCTTTGTATTGTACGGCTCAGCAGTTGGGGCCTTCACATGAGCCCTTTCTAGATGCTTCTGTTTAGCTCCAACTGACAAGAGGGTGCAGCGATTTATTTTCCCTCCCTCCTCTTGTCTTTCTGGCTGAGCCTTAATCAGAGATTCCAGGGGTTTCATCTTGAAGCAAAGAGGCACCTTTGGGGTTTTCTGACTGCTGTCAGAATCCCCTCAAGAGAGTCAAGATGGATGTCCAAGAGCCAACGAGAAGATTGTTTGAAGAGAGCGAAAGCAAAATGATGTTTTGAGTGCTGGGGGATATATATATCGTTCCGGGAGACACAAACCCGCAGGACAAAACTTTCATCTCCAATGATGACGCTGTGGTGTCAGCGGTACTTAAGGGCAAGAGAGATGCGTTGCAGGAGAATGTAATTTTGGAGATGGCAAATAGGAAGACAACTGTTAGTCATCTCCTCTCAATCTTGAGAAACGGCACATTTTGCAAGCGGTTACGGAATGTCTTTTGTGGTGGTGGTGGTGGAAAGTACCATCATGTCACAGGTAGGGTTGCCAAATCCAACTCATGAAATATCTGGGGACTTTGGGGGCGGGGCCAGGAGACTTTGGGGGTGGAGCCAGGAGACATTGAGGTGGAGCAAGGGTGTGACAAGAATAATTGAACTCCAAAGGGAGTTCTGGCCATCACATTTAAAGGGGCGGCACACCTTTTAAATGCCTTCCTTCCATAGGAAATAATGAAGGATAGGGGCACCTTCTTTTGGGGCTCATAGAATTGGACCCCCTGGTCCAATCTTTTTGAAACTTAGGGAGTACATTGGGGAGAGCCACTGGATACTATACTGAAAATCTGGTGCCTCTACCTCAAAAAACAGGGCCCCCAGAGCCCCAGATAACCGCAGATCAAGCGGGGGGAGGGGAGGGAAATGTCTGCTGGGAACTCTATTATTCCCTATGGAGATTTATTCCCATAAAAAATCATGGAGAATTGATCCACGGGTATCTAGGGCTCTGGGGGGGGGGCTGTTTTTGGGGCTAGAGGTACCAAATTTTCAGTATAGCATCTAGTGCCTCTCCCCCAAATACCCCCCAAGTTTCAAAAAGATTGGGCCAGGGGGTCCAATTCTATGAGCCCTAAAAGAAGGTGCCCCTATCCTTCATTACTTCCTATGGAAGGAAGGCATTGAAAAGGTGTGCCGTCCCTTTAAATGTGATGGCCAGAACTCCCTTTGGAGTTCAATTATGCTTGTCACAGCCTTGATCTTGGCTCCACCCCCAAAGTATTCCGGCTCCATCCTAGGCTTCCCAATCCCTAGGTCCCAGAGGGGGATCCCCCGGTTTTACAGGCTACCCCCCTCCCCCAGCCAGCTGGCCGGCGGGGGAAGCCCCGCCCCCAGAGCCATCATGCACCTCCATGAACGATTCCCATAGGGAATGATGGAGAATTGAACCGCGGGTATCGGAGGCTCGGGGGGGGGGCTATTTTTTGAGATAGAGGCACCAGATTTTCAGTATAGCATCTAGTGCCTCTCCCAAAAATACCTACCAAGTTTCAAAAAGATTGGACCAGAGGGTCCAATTCTATGAGCCACAAAAGAAGGTGCCCCTATCCTTCATTATTTCCTATGGAAGGAATGCATTTAAAAATTTGTGCAGTCCCTTTAAATGTGATGGCCAGAACTCCCTTGAAGTTCAATTATGCTTGTCACATCCTTGCTTTTGGCTCCGCCCCCAATGTCTCCTGGCTCCACCCCCAAAGTCCCTAGATATTTCTTAAATTGGACTTGGCAACCCTACTCCATACCCAAAGTCCCCAGATATTTCTTGAATTGGACTTGGCAACCCTAGTTTGGGGTTTGCAATTTTGGTCACAGTCAGGGGTCGTTTTGTAGAAAAATAGGTAGTGGAGCTCATTAGCATATGCCTCCCCCCGCCAAAAGCAACCCAATGTAAAGAAAGGAGAGCCCTGGGCAAGCGAGGCCTACTTGGGCTGGTTAGAGATCCAGCCAGCCCAAGCAGGCCTCGCTCACCTGGGGCTCTCCTGGGCCGCCCCACCCCCAGTCAAAAGGCCAGCAAGTCACTCACCACCCCAAATCACATCAGAAGTGGAGAAAGGGTAACACAGGTTTCTCCAGGGGTGAATGAGGGCTGCCAGAGGTGTGGCAAAGCTCCTGGTGTCTGGCTGGCTGCCTACTCTCCTAATCCAAGGATTCTTATGCAGCTGCACCTGCCATTCAATGGACAAGGTAGGTGGGGAAGAAGAGGGGGAACCCTCAGAAAGATTCAGGAGCTGTGCTCCTGTGAGCTCCTGCTGAATCTGAGGCCTGGTCACAGTGTTTGAATGCCGGACTGCTCAAGAGGAGACAGAGGCTTGCTTTGTCCAATGAGATGTGATCCAATGAAAGTTGATTCTACAATAAAAGTTAATTCAGAAGGTATCCGAGAGCTCTTGCTTGCTTTCCCCCATTGTGGCTGATTTTCCAGGGCATTTTAAAAGAAAAAAAATGGAAAGGAACAAAAGAAACACGGGAGGCTCTTTTCAGCCCCTGGTCTCTCCGTTCCAGTTAACCAGGCCCAAACGTTATCGAACCATTTCGGAAACACGCTGAACTCCAAAGAACATGGGGAACTTTCGCCCTCGCCATTCACTCGAGCTCCGAAAGCAAGCAGGGGAGAATAACAACCCCAACGGCATCCTTTCTGTGCAATTTTCAGGAGGAAGAAAACGAACAAGTGGAAGATTTCCTCCTTTGTGAGGAGTCTCCTAACAAAAAGCCAGATGATGGCGTTCCTTTCTCCGCCGTCAAGCAAGCATTCAGCCGCAATCCAACACTTCAGCTAAATATAGACAAACCTGGCACCCTTGTAAGTGCTGGAGTGTCTGGGGGGGTGGGATTGTATGAGGGAAGGAGGAAGATTGAATGCTTGTGAGCTTTCAAACAGGCCTTTGAGGACAAATTCTCATTTTCTTCACTATCAGCAATTACAGCTGGCTTGTACCGCTGAATGGGGCACTTCATGGGTGGGGAAAAATGGGGGACGAGAGAGAATTAAAGGGGCAAGTTTTGGTCAAGGGTCCAGGCTGAGTACAACATCTTTCTCTCTCTTTTTCTCCCTCCCTCCCTCCTTCCGTCCTTCCCTCTCCTTCTCCCCCCCTCTCTCAAAGCCAATTGCCAATGTGCTGTCGAAGGATGCATTCACATTGCACTAAATAATGTCTTTTGCAAGGGGATTTTTGCTGCTCTTACATGGTAAAAATCCAGTTGCAAAATGCATTATTTAGTGTCGCGTGAACACACCCCAACTTTCCCTGTCTTCCACATTCCACAGACATAAGAATGCTTACGGTTGCTTAAGAGGGGTCAGTGATTTCTGAGAATTCTTTCTACCCGATGAAGACAACATGAAGAGCCAATGACTGCTAAATTGTCCATCTGGCTGGAATTGACAGCTTTATACTCAAGAACTGTTTATATCAGAATTGCGACTCTTACACAGACCTGGGATACTATGTTTTGGTAGACTGCCATCTTATTGGGTTGGAGGGACGGTGGCTCAGTGGTAGAGCATCTGCTTGGTAAGCAGAAGGTCCCAGGTTCAATCCCTGGCATCTCCAACTAAAAAGGGTCCAGGCGAGTAGGCGGGAAAAACCTCAGCTTGAGTCCCTGGAGAGCCACTGCCAGTCTGAGTAGACAAGACTGACTTTGATGGACTGCAGGTCTGATTCAGTAGAAGGCAGCTTTTTAAAGTTGCAATTTGATTATTGTTATATTTATGTTAGAATCCTAGAATCATAGAGTTGGAAGGGGCCATACAGACCCTCTAGTCCAACCCCCTGCTCCATGCAGGATCAGGCTAAAACATCTTCAACAAATAATCCTCCAGCTGCATTTTGAAGACTGTGACCCACCTTGAATCTGTTCACGGGGAGGGTGGGATAGAAATTAAATTAAATTAACAAATAAATAAATCCCCCTCCTGTCACTGAGTGTCCACTGACCTCCAAGGAATCCATATCATAGAATCATAGAGTTGGAAGGGACCTCCAGGTTCATCTAGTCCAACCCCCTGCACAATGCAGAAAACCCACAAATATTTACCCCAAATTCACAGGATCTTCATCGCTGTCAGATGGCCATCTAGCCTCTGTTTAAAAACCTCCAAGGAAGGAAAGCCCACCATTTCCCGAGGAAGCCTGTTCCATTGAGGAATCGCTCTAACGGTCAGGAAGTTCTTCCTAATGTTGAGCCGGAAACTCCTTTGATTGGAGAGCCAGTTTGGTGTAGTGGTTAAGTGTGCAGACTCTTATCTGGGAGAACCGGGTTTGATTCCCCACTCCTCCACTTGCACCTGCTGGAATGGCCTTGGGCCAGCCATAGCTCTGGCAGAGGTTGTCCTTGAAAGGGCAGCAGCTGTGAGAGCCCTCTCCAGCCCCATCCACCTCACAGGGTGTTTGTTGTGGGGGAGGAAGGTAAAGGAGATTGTGAGCCGCTCTGAGACTCTTCGGAGTGGGGGGCGGGATATAAATCCAATATCTTCATCTACCTCACAGGGTGTCTATTGTGGGGGAGGAAGGTGAAGGAGATTGTGAGCCACTCTGAGACTCTTCGGAGTGGAGGGCGGGATATAAATCCAATAGCTTCTTCTTCATCTTCTTAATTTCAACCCATTAGTTCTGGTCCTACCTTCTGGCTCCACAGAAAACAATTCCACACCATCCTCTAAAGGACTACCCTTCAAGGACTTGAAGTTGGTGATCCTATCACCTCTCAGCCTCCTCCTCTCCAGGCTAAACATCCCCAGCTCCTGCAACCTTTCCTCATAGGACTTAGTCTCCACCCCTCACCATCTTTGTTGCCCTCCTCTGGACCCATTCCAGCTTGTCTATATCCTTCTTAAAATGTGGTGCCCAAAACTGAACACAATACTTCAGGGGAGTATCATTTGTGAATGGATTGAAATGGGACCAGGGAATCAGCAGATGTTGCCACTGTCTCTTTTTTAAAAACCTCCCTTGATGTTGACTCCTGGCACTGGTGTTCAGAGGTTGATGGCTTCTGGACACAGATGTTCCCTTTAGTCTTCATGGCTAGTAGCCACTGATAGACCTTTCCTACATGATCCTGTCCAATCCCCTTTGACAGCTACCTCTGCCTTTGGCCATCTCGACATCCTCTGGTGGAGAATTCCACATTTTAATCACTGTCTAGTAAAGAAGTGTTTCCTTTGGTTCGCCCTGGATCTGCTGCCCGCCAACTTCACTGGATGCAGAATAGGGATGAAAATGTTCTCTGTGTTCACTCCCCCTACCCTGTGCATAATTTTATGGGCCTCTGTCATGTACCCCTTTAGTTGTCCCCAGGCCTCAGTTTCAGCGGGAGCTCACAGAAGCACAGCTCCTGAACCTTTCTGAGGGTTCCCCCTCCTCCCCGCCTACCTTGTCCATTGAATAGTAGGTGCAGCTGCATAACAATCCCTGGATGAGCTCCACCACCTATTTTTCTACAAAACGTCCCCTGGTTGTCCCTTGCTTGGGACTTTCTATCCAGTTCATTGCTGGATATGAACTCCATAGGCCTAGAGCCTATGATTAGAAGAAAAAATTAGCTTTTTTAAAAAGTAGTGGTAATAGCAGTAGTAGTGATGGTGGTAGTAGTAGTAGCAGTTGTAGTAGTGATGGTGGTGGTAGAAGTAGTAGTAATAGTAGTAGTAGTGATGGTGGTAGTAGTAGTAGTGATGGTGGTGGTAGGAGGAGGAGGAGTAGTGATTGTGGTTGTAGGAGCAGTAGTAATAGTAGTAGTAGTGATGGTGGTGGTAGTAGTAGTAGTGATGGTGGTGGTAGAAGTAGTAGTAATAGTAATAGTAGTAGTGATGGTGGTGGTGGTTGGAGTAGTAGTAATGATAGTAGTGATGATGGTGGTAGGAGTAGTAGTAATAGTAGTAGTGATGGTGGTGGTGGTTGGAGTAGTAGTAATGATAGTAGTGATGGTGGTGGTAGGAGTAGTAGTAATAGTAGTAGTGATGGTGGTGGTAGGAGTAGTAGTAATAGGAGGAGGAGGAGGAGGAGAAATTTTTATACCCCACCTTTCACTACCCAAAATGGCTTACAATCAGCTTCCCTTCATCTCCCCACAGCAGGTCACCCCTGCTGGCTGCATGTGAAGGAATGGGGAATCAAACCCATTCCTTCACATAAGGAAACCCATAAGAAGGGTTTAGATAAAAAATATGGAGCACAGGTCCATCAGTGGCTATTAGCCACAGTGTATGTGTGTATATAAAATTTTTTGCCACTGTGTGACACAGAGTGTTGGACTTGATGGGCCGTTGGCCTGATCCAACATGGCTTCTCTTATGTTCTTAAACCCGGTTCTCCAGATCAGAGTTCACTGCTCTTAACCACGACACCCAGCTGGCTCTCTAGCCCTGGGGTCTGAGGTCCTACTTTACTGGTGGGTTTTTTTTATTTCAGACATGAGATTGGAATGATTTAAATGTCAGTCTAGCCAGAGAAAGACATGAAGTTTCTCTACTTTCTCCATCCCATGCATAATCTTGTCAACCTCTATCATGTCACCCCGCAGTCGACGTTTCTCCAAGCTAAAGAGTCCCAAGCATTTTAACCATTCTTCATAGGGAAAGTGTTCCAACCTTCTAGTTGCCCTTTCTGCCCTTTTTCCAATGCTATAATATCCTTTTTGAGGTGCGGTGACCAGAATTGCACACAGTATTCCAAATGAGGCCGCACCATCGATTTATACAGGGGTATTATGATACTGGCTGATTTGTTTTCAATTCCCTTCCTAATAATTCCCAGCATGGCGTTGGCCTTTTTTATTGCAATCGCACACTGTCTTGACATTTTCAGTGAGTTATCTACCACGACCCCAAGATCTCTTTCTTGGTCAGTCTCTGTCAAAAAGTTTCAAGAGTGTGTTGTTCATGGGAGAGGCATGGAAGAAGGAGGACAAGGAGGAGGAGGAGGAGGAGGAGGAGGAGAAGAAGGAGAAAGAGGAGAAGGAGAAGATATTGAATTTATATCCTGCACTACACTCTGAATCTCAGAGTCTCAGAGCAATCACAATCTCCTTTACCTCCCCCCCACCACCACAACAGATTCCCTGTGAGGTAGATGGGGCTGAGAGAGCTCTTAGAGCAGATGCCCTTTCAAGGACAAACTCCTGCGAGAGCTATGGCTGACCCAAGGCCATCTCAGCAGCTGCAAGCGGAGGAGCAGGGAATCAAACCCGGTTCTCCCAGACGAGAGTCTGCGCACTTAACCACTACACCGAATTGGCTCGAGTGCTGTCAGATGACTAGAACTGCCCAACTAAGATGATTACTTACCTGCCCTCCACCCAGCCGCTTGCTCAGCCTATATGTGTGTCATGAAACTGACACGTAGGAAAATGCTGCAAACTTCCAGATCTGTCTCCCAACTCAGCAGCAGAGCTCACCAAAACTACAGCAGCCAAACTCGCATGTCCGTAAATCTGAGCTCTTTCGAAAAGCCCAGGATGTATGCTTAAAATGTGATGGTTGCAATTAGCAGCTTATTGCCTTTCTTTGACTAACCTCACTAAGTATGTTACCTGGAGACTTCGGAGTCAAGACGAATGGACGGCCAAAGCCCTAAAAAGAATATACAAAATCTGGCCACAACTAGGTCACTCTGATTTTTTTTTTCTTTTTTAAAAATTTTGACTTACTGGGATTGAGTTCCAGAAAGGAATGTATCATCCTGCTGAAAACGAGTGAAGGAATCAGGGACGCGCATGATCTGTGCTTTAAAGAATTAGCAGCCTCCTCAGCTTCGGCGAACCAAAGCTTGGAAAGCTGAATTCCGTGATCTGAATAAATGATGCAGATTAAGTTAATCTGCATATATTGGGTTCTCTTTGTGCCGTCCGTTTGATTTCTGACAGCTTCGGTATATAGGAATTGAGACGACTATCCTGCTCCGTTTGGATTTTAGCGTTATGTAACGGGGGTTTACAGAGCCCCGGCGCAGAGTGGCAAAGCTGCAGTACTGCAGTCTGAGCTCTCTGCTCATGACCTGAGTTCAAGCCCACCGGAAGCTGGGTTCAGGTAGCTGACTCAAGGTTGACTCAGCCTTCCATCCTTCCAAGGTCGGTAAAAATGAGTCCCCAGCTTGCTGGCGGGGGAAGTGCAGATGACTGGGGAAGGCAATGGCAAAGCACCCCGTTAAAAAGTCTGCCATGAAAACGTTGTGACGCGATGTCACCCCAAAGTCGGAAACGACTGGTGCTTGCACAGGGGACTGCCTATACCTTTTAACTGGAGTTTATGTAGCATTTGCGGCTTTTTTTGGTAGCAGGAGCTCCTTTGCATATCAGGCCACACACCTCTGGTGGAGCCAATCCTCCAAGAGCTTACAGGGCTCTTCGTACTTTCCTTTATTTGATTTATATCCTGCCCTCCCCACCGAAGCAGGCCCAGGGCAGCTCACAGCAATAAAATCACAACAATCAATTAAAATTTCATAGCATTAACGCATCAATTTAAAATCCAATAATTAAAACAATCTGGTGCTAACATCATATGTAGTTGTCTGCTTACAGGGCCTACTGTAAACTCTGGGATGACTGGCTACATCAGGGGTGTGGAGCCTAATACGCAAAGGAGTTCTTCCTACAATAAAAGAACTTAAGAACATAAGAGAAGCCATGTTGGATCAGGCCAATGGCCCATCCAGTCCAACACTCTGTCTCACACAGTGCCCAATATATATATATATATATATATACACACACACACACACACACACACTGTGGCTTATAGCCACTGATGGACCTCTGCTCCATATTTTTATCCAATCCCCTCTTGAAGCTGGCTATGCTTGTAGCCGCCACCACCTCCTGTGGCAGTGAATTCCACATGTTAATCACCCTTTGGGTGAAGAAGTACTTCCTCTTATCCATTCTAACCGGACTGCTCAGCAATTTCATTGAATGCCCACGAGTTCTTGTATTGTGAGAAAGGGAGAAAAGGACTTCTTTCTCTACTTTCTCCATCCCATGCATAATCTTGTAAACCTCTATCATGTCACCCCACAGTCGACTTTTCTCCAAGCTAAAGAGCCCCAAGTGTTTTAACCTTTCTTCATAGGGAAAGTGTTCCAAACCTTTGACCATTCTAGTTGCCCTTTTCTGCACTTTTTCCGATGCTATAATATCCTTGATCAAAAGCTTCCTAGAAGTCTAGATAAACAACATTTGTTGGGTCACCCTTGTCCACATTGACTGAGTTTAGGCTTGCTTTGATCAAAAGCTCACCTATTTCTCTTCTCGGTGGGCCACAATATCTGTAAAATTCTCCTCCAACACCAGATTTCCAAGGAATCAGCTTTCTTCCTGTCAGCTTACTCCACTATTTAAGTTTCACAGCTCTACTTAGTAGAGGAGAATACATTTATACAATGTTCAGAATTTCGTACGGAACCAGGAAAGTGGCATTATGTCAAGCCAGACCGTTGCTCCATCCAGCTAAACACTGTCTCTTGAGAAGAGCTGTCAAGAACTCAGAAAGATGTCCTGTTTCCTGAGATCATTTGAATAAGGATTCCCAGGAGACATTCAATATGGAAACTTCGGCAAACATAGAATGTGATTTCCCACTGGCCCAGTTGTAAAGAAAATGATGTTTCTGTGGAGAAATGTGTTTTACTTTGGGGGTTTGGACTGTACAGCCTTCACCTTGAGTTTTAAAAAGTTTTTTTTTTCTCTTTTTTCACAGAGAGCAGGCGGGCGGGGAGTTGAATATCCTCCAGCTAGGTTTAGAAATGTTAATGAGCCCCTGGTTGAAGTTAATCCTCTGACTAGAAGTGGACACCTAGCAGGTAAAAGAGGTTTGGGAAGTCTGAGATAGAAAGTCTCTTCACTCGTTCAATTTTAATACTACGCTCAACGACCAGCACAAATTAGAAAAAATTTACAAAAGCTAAAAAACAAAGCTAAAATGCGTACAAAATATTCCAACATCGCATAAGATAATAGTGAGAAGTTCTATAAAATAGCAATTAAAATTTGGCTTCAGAACATAATATATTATTGCGGACTTTACATGCAATTGTAAAGAACATTGCACAAGGACTTGTAATTTGTGGGTTCGCTCCCATAAGAAACTTCCTCGTGACCTCAAAATTAGAAAGACTGGAATGGCCATGAAATCTACTTATTAAGGGACTAATTAAGCTTGCCTGTATCTCCTGGTAAAAATGGCATGAAAGGAGAATGTGTTCAACAGTTTCGAAAGTCTCTTCCTGCAGAAGGAACTCCTTTGCATATTAGGCCACACCCCTCTTATGTAGCCAATCATCCAAGAGCTTACAGGGCTCTTCATACAGGGCCTACTGTATGCTATTGGAGGGGTGTGTGGCCTCATACACAAAAGGAGTTCCCGCTACAAAAAAGCCCTTCGAATGAATATAAACGGGCAGCTTTCACAGTGGAAAGTGGTAAGCAGTGGGATACTGTACGACTCAGTACTAGGTCTGGTGCTTTTTAACTTGTTTATTAATGATCTGGAGTTGGGAGGAAGCAGTGAAGTAGCTAAGTTTGCAGATGACACTATTTTGTTCAGGGTGGCGAAAACCAGGGAGGACTGTGAGGCACTCCAGAGGGATCTGTTGAGGCTGAAGGTGTGGGCATCAATGCGGCAAATGCGATTTAATTTAGGCACGTGCAACGTAATGCACATTGGAGCTAGAAATGACCCCCTCCTGGCTGAAGTTAATCCTCTGACTAGAAGTAGATACCTAGCAGGAAAGAAGTAGAAGTAGTAGTAGAAGAAGAAGGTGGTGGTGGTGGTGGTGGTGGTGGTGATGATGATACTGGATTTAAACCTCTCAAAGTCTCAGAGCGGCCTACAATCTCCTTTACCTGCCTCCCCCCCAATGGGGCTGAGAGAGCTCTCCCAGAAGCTACCCTTTCAAGGACAGCTCTGTGAGAGCTATAGCTGACCCAAGACCATTCCAGCAGCTGCAAGTGGAGGGATGGGGAATCAAACTTGAATATCCTAGGTAAGAGTCCGTGCGCTTAACCACTACACCAAACTGGATCTCAAGGCGCGGCCAAACGGAGATAATTAAACCCTTTAGTAGGCTCTTTTTGGCTGGTTCCCACTAGGAGAAAGGAGCTCTCACACCCGAGCTCCTGCCAGTTGCCATTGTCCAGGGTAATAGGAAGCTTTTAGAACACTGTACCTTCTCAGTTACTGTGCTTACCTTAGAAGAAGATCAGCTAGGGCATGTACAAAGTGAGGGGGTAAGGGATTGTTTGTTTGTTTTATTAGACTTATACTCAGGGCATTTACACGTTGCTGTGTTGAGCGGATGTGCGTGCATATTTTCGTATCTCCCAACTGAGTACTAACCAGGGCTGACCCTGCTTAGCTTCGACATTGTGCGGGTATAAAGTACTTTCAAGTGGCAACTTTCAGGTGACCCCTAGGATTTCAAGGGAAGCGACATTCAGGGGTGGGTCGTCATGGTCTTCCTCTGCATGGCAGCGCTGTGGGGCAACCCTGCTTAGTCTCTAAGATCTGATGAGATTGGGCTAGTATGGTCTATCCAGCATAGGGCTGCCAGTTCGGGTGGGGTTCCGCCATCCAGGAGGTTCCCAACCTGTGACCCACATCGGGCCGGTGGAGGGAACCTCCCCCGACGTCATCGGCGCAATGACGTCACCCAGACCGTAAAATAGGTACCATAGAGTTTTTCCCTCCCAAATGGCTAGAGCATTCCGGAAACACCTAGAGCGGCCATGAGTGCTGTCGCCAGTGCGATGACATCACTTCGTGGTGACATCATTGTGCCGCGCACAAAGGGGGCTTGGCAACCCTAATCCAGCACATAGTTACCATAGAGCAGGGGTGGCCAAAGTGTGGCTTGGGAGCCACATGTAGCTTTTTCACACATATTGTGTGGTTCTCAAAGCCTCCACCTCCCCATTGGCCAGCAGCTTGGAGAAAGCATTTAAAGTTAACATTGCTTTCTTTCCACCTCTCCCTCCCCATTTATTATCCTTCCTTCCTTCCTTCCTTCCTTCCTTCCTTCCTTCCTTCCTTCCTTCCTTCCTTCCTTCCTTCCTTCCTGCCTGCCTGCCTGCCTGCTTTCCTGCCCTCCTCTCTTGCATCTCTCAAACATCTGATGTTCATGTCTTGCAGCTCTCAGACATCTGACGTTTATTTTGTGTGGCTCTTACGTTAAACAAGTTTGGCCACCCCTGGCATAGAGGGGGGTTTGGAATCACCATTTAAAAGAGTGACAAGATTAAAGCAACAAGGAAGACATGTTTAAGTTTGGATTTCTTCCCAGGGAAGGCAGATATGTTCTATTTATTAAGAAGAATAGAAGAATTGCAGATTTATACCCTGCCCTTTTCTCTGAATCAGAGACTCAGAGCAGCTTACAATCTCCTATATCATCTCCCCCCCCCCCACAACAGACACTCTGTGAGGTGAGTGGGGCTGAAAAGGCTCTCACAGCAGCTGCTCTTTTAAGGACAACCTCTGCCAGAGCTATGGCTGACCCAAAGCCATTCCAGCAGGTGCAAGTGGAGGAGTGGGGAATCAAACCCGGTTCTCCCGGATAAGAGTCCGCACACTTAACCACTACACCAAACTGGCACCATTTAAAAGAGCGACAAGATTAAAGAAACAAGGAAGACATGTTTAAGTTTGGATTCCTTCCCAGGGAAGGCAGATATGTTCTATTTATTAAGAAGCTTTCCAAAGCAGTTCAATAGACATTTTGGTTTCCAGTGCTGTATATTAACAACTGCCCAGCGAGAATGAGATTATTTTAGCAGGGTTCATGCATTGCATGGATTTTTTTTTCAAACGAATCCCCTCTTTAGCATATATTTATGCCGGTTGCCAAAGCACAAGAAGCAATTCCTTTAAATATTCAGCCCCTAAATTGCAGCCTCGTGGAAATCTTCTCGCTATCCAAACAGAATCCTTTATCGAGTTCAGTTCCATAAAAGCAGCAAACAGTTTCTTATCGTCCCGGCTTTGAAAAGCAAGCGTTTGCTCGGCATGTTCTGAAATGTCAGCTTTTCTCTGAGCATTTCGGTTTCCGTGCCCCTAATTTCTCCTTTCATTATCTCCGCCTTATCCTCTTGGCATGTCAGTGTCTTGGTTTGATGGTCTCTGTCTGACTTGTTCTCTCGATGGCGGGTGGGGGGGGGGGGAGAGAGGAAGCAAAGGCAGCGTTAAGAACCAGTCCTCTGCTCTGATTAAAGGATTCGTCCTCTCTCAGCGATTTCCTAAAACTGTCGACCAGCCAGACAATCTCATTAAGATGTAAAGCCAAATCTCCTTTTCGTGTTTTGTGTATTTCACACTCTCAAGAAGCAGCAGTCGGTCTTCGGTGATTTCGCACGCGATTTGATGTCTGTGCATTCCCATCTTGGGGGGTCACTTACCTTTGGGTGGCCAACTCCAGGTTGGGAAATTCCTGGAGACTTGAGGGCAGACCCAAAGGAAGGCTGAGGTTTGGGAGGTAAGGGATCTCAATGAGGTATAATGCCATAGAATCTACCCTCCAAAGAGGCTTTTCCTCGCCTCCCTCCCCAGGGGAACTGATCGCTGTAGCCTGGAAATAAATTGGGATTCTGAGAAATCTCCAGGCCCCACCTGGAGGTTTGGCAACCAAAATAAGACTCACAGATGGAGGTGCTAGGCTGGAGAAGCAATGCTTCCCTGTAAAATGCCCAAACGATACTATTAAAGAAATAACTACCAATAGCAACCACTTAGAAAATAACCTTAAATTCCTTAATAGTACATAACAAAGCATACACTTGTAAAGGACACAACAAATTATTACAGTGTCCCATCCCAGCTGAGATGGGACTCTGCCGGGAGCCCCTCCCGCACCCCCTGGCTGAGACGGGACTCCGCTGGGAGCCCCTCCCACACCCCTCGGGGCTCCAACATACCTCACGGCTGCCCGACACAGCCTGTCTGCCCGACATGCCCGCCAAAGCATGGAGCCGGTGTGCCCGCCCCCGGGCTCGGGAGAAGTGGCAGAGCTGTGGCAGCAGTGGCCGTGGAGGGGAGAAGGCAGGAACAATGCCCTGCAGAGAGGGCGGAGGAGTCAGGAACCCCGAGTCGCGGCGGTGACGCAGCCACAACATCCCAGCCCACTCAGCCGCCACATGGAGAACACACCCCAGGAAGCCCTTCCACAGCGTCCCCGCTTATATGCGAGGGTGGATCTAACCGGGGGTGGGACCTGGGAGGAAGGGAGGGAGTCGGGGGAAGGATAAAAGGCCAAAAGGCTGAGAGGTCAGGGAGGAAGCAGGCTGGTGCAGAAAAAGGGCAGCCAACTGAGAGAGAGAGAAAGGAGCCCAGGCACAGCCGGGGAGTGCTAGGGCAAAAAGGTGAAGCAACCCAGCTCTGTCCTCCCGCGTTCTGAGATTCCTAGACGGGCCCTGTCCCAAGCCAGGTCACACGGAGAGCAGCGGCCACGGCGGGGCATGGCGGGACCACCAGGGGCGTGACATACAGTTAAACAGTTGGCCAGCCTGGCCCATCCATTGTAGTCTTTACAACATGGGCCATTTCCCAAAATAGGGTTACCAGCCTCCTGGAGAACTCCCACTTTTACAACTGATCTTCAGCAGGCAGAGATGAGTTCCCCTGAAGAAAATGGCTGCTTTGAAGTGCGGGCTCTATGGCATTGGACCATGCCGAGGCCCCTCCCCAAACCCCGCCCTCTCCCGGATCCACCCCCAAAGTCTCCAGGTATTTTCCAACACGGACCCGGCAACCCTGCTGTGCCTTGTTCTGTTGTATCGGCATCAAACACTCATCCTCTATGCAGCCAACAATATCCCTGCAGCCTTTGAGGGGGTGAAGAGAGGAAGGCCTGGGAGTTCCCTTTTGCTGTGCATGTTTTGTAAACCATCTGGGGGGCTGATGGATACACTCCGGCAAAGCAGCCTTCTTGCGGAGTCAGTCTCCTCCTTGATAGACACGTCTTGCTGAGAACAAAGAAGACATCAAATGATACAAATGATATGAAAGGAAGATTATTCTCACTGCGACTGTACAGGTGGCTGTCGGTCGGCTGTCGGAGAATCTATCTAAGGGTAAATGCAAGCTGCTGCTACTAGAAACATTCCGGAGACGCTGCTGAAGGACTGAGATGTTTGCCTTGAGGATTTGCAAAACCTATGAATGTTACAGTCAAGTTTGACCACTGTACGAGGATATGAAAATGTGTTCGTTCTGTTATTCAACTCTGGACCTGAAGAAGAGTGTTGGAAATCGAGAAACAGGATTGCCCTCCCATAGTCCTTCATGCTGAATCTAAGTTTGGTGCAGAAGTTAATTGTGTGGACTCCTATGTGGGAGAACGGGGTTTGATTCTTCACTCCTCCACTTGCACCTGCTGGAATGGGTTTGGGTCAGCCATAGCTCTGGCAGAGGTTGTCCTTGAAAGGGCAGCTGCTGTGAGAGCCTTCTCAGCCCCACCTCACAGGGTGTCTGTTGTGGGGGAGGAAGGGAAAGGAGATTGTGAGCCGCTCTGAGACTCTTTGGAGTGGAGGGCAGGATATAAATCCAATATCTTCATCTACCTCACAGGGTGTCTGTTGTGGGGATGGGGGAGGAAGGTAAAGGAGATTGAGAGCCGCTCTGAGACTCTTCGGAGTGGAGGGCGGGATATAAATCCAATATCTTCATCTACCTCACAAGGTGTCTGTTGTGGCGGGGGGAGGAGGAAGGTAAAGGAGATTGAGAGCCGCTCTGAGACTCTTTGGAGTGGAGGGCGGGATATAAATCCAATATCTTCATCTACCTCACAGGGTCCCTGTTGTGGGTGTCAAGCATGGTAAGATTCTACTGGTAATTGATTGTTTTAGGGTCCTCCATAAAGCTGGCCTGTGAAATATTATGGAGGACCAAGGTCTATTAACTCTGTTATTCTTTCCCCCTCCCCCTTCTTGCTTTATTGCTTGCAAAGTAGAAGTAGAGAGAAACTAAACTAACTTGAGAAAGAGTAATCAGCACCTTCCCATGCATTCCTGTTAGGGAGTGTTGCACATCTGGGGAAAGCAAGGACGGAGTCCTGATAACGCTATGAGAATGTAGACATTTATGATAGTTTATGTGTGAGAGCGCATCCCTCGCCCCCACCTTTTGGAATCCTTTTGAAGTATGCCTTAAAAGTATTGTATCAATGTATCTTTAGCATCACTCTCAAGAATCTGTTACACAGAAAGTATCGGTCTATCAATAAACGTAGTTTTGTATCAAACCTGACTCGTCATTGAAACCGCATGCTTGACATTTTGAGAGTGATCTTATACGAAGTTTAACAGACCTGGCAACTTTGTAACCAGATGGCTGAAAAGATTCCAGTGAGCAGTGAACTTCCAGAACCCGAAGAAGGGGCGAGAGCACCAACACAACCGTGGCACGTGCTGGACACCCGGAGAGTCACTGGGAAGGGCTCTCCTCTCCATATTCAACAACTCTCGGTCACCCCGCACCAGTGGCAACTGCGCACCTCTACCACCACAATGGACGAGGCCCCAGTGCGTAGAGATGCCATCCTAACCATGCACATGAGCTGGGTGAAGATGGCCGCAGGAGCAGGCGAGGTGGCCGAGCCTGGAGAGGAGGGGAGCGCAGCAGCGACCTGCACAGAAATCGATCCACCTTTGGTAGAGGTGGAAGCGGCTGGGACCCATGGAATGACGGGCCCAGGGGATGAGGAAGATGAGATTGCTCGAGAATTCCGTTCGATGGTAAGCAAGGAAGTCAAAGAGGTCGCCAAGGGGTTGCGGGATGAGATGCAAGCGATGACCACCCTGATGGCCGGAGAATTCAACAGGCAAGTCGACTGTATTCTGAGGAGGACTGACCCAAGAACAGCCCTGCAACCGCCTGCGGCTAGACCCTCGGCAATACCACCCCGGGCGCAACCAGTGGCACCCCCAGCCCCTCGAGAGAGCGGCCGAGGGAGAGAATTGGAGGCCAATGGCCCATCCAGTCCAACACTCCGTGTCACACAGTGGCCAGAAAAACCAGGTGCCATCAGGAGGTCCACCAGTGGGGCCAGGACATTAGAAGCCCTCCCACTGTGCCCCCTGCAAGCAGCCAGAATACAGAGCATCACTGCCCCAGACATAAGTACATAAGAGAAGCCTTGTTGGATCAGGCCAGTGGCCCATCCAGTCCAACACTCTGTGTCACAGAAGAACATAAGAGAAGCCATGTTGGATCAGGCCAGTGGCCCTTCCAGTCCAACACTCTGTGTCACAGAAGAACATAAGAGAAGCCATGTTGGATCAGGCCAGTGGCCCTTCCAGTCCAACACTCTGTGTCACAGAAGAACATAAGAGAAGCCATGTTGGATTAGGCCAGTGGCCCTTCCAGTCCAACACTCTGAGTCACACAGTGACCAAAAAAAACAGGTGCCACAGGAGGTCCACTAGTGGGGCCAGGACATTAGAAGCCCTCCCACTGTGCCCCCCCAAGCACCCAGAAGCTCACCCAATCCCCTCTTGAAGCTGTCTATGCTTGTAGCCGCCGCCACCTCCTGTGCGCAAGGGAGAGGAAAAAACACAGAGACGTTCAAAGGCGAGCACAGGTCAGTCGAGAGGAAGGGCGCTACTCCAAGCGACAGGTGTTTGTGTTGACTGCAGCAATACAGAGAGCGAGGGAGACAAGGCGACGCAGAGAGCTGAGCCGAAGCTGGTCCTGCCATTCAGGGCTTCGTGCCACCTCTCCGGCGAAGCCCTCCTCGTTGTCACAGCGAAACGACTCCAGTCATGTTTTGATCAGAGGGGATCGCTTGTTTAAGGGAGGGGGGAGTAGTTGCTTTTTTTTTTTTCCAGATGTATAATCAAAGGTTCCTAACAGCTGTGATCTGTTATAAAACAGCCAATGAGGGCTGGCTCAGCGTTTGAATTATTCATTCACCACAGCACTCTCGACCTGCTAATTTGCGTTGCTGCTCCTTTGAACCTCAGGCAGGGATTCCGGCAGCTAGAGAATGCCCAGAGTGCAAAAATACAGCACAGGAGAGTCTGTTTCCTTCGTGTCAGGGATGAGTGACTCTCCTTTGTCCCATCACCTTTTTGACATTTGCGGATTGGGCAGTCTGCGATTTCTGTTTCTCATATTGTGCTTGCTGGTTTTGTCCATTTGCTGCTGTTGTGTACATGTGGGGTGAATTCTTGTCTTCGAGCTTTCTGTGGTAGCTGTCGATACAGTGCGGGAGGAATAGCGGGATGGAAAAGCCTGAATTGGCCAGATCTCGGAAACTTAGCAGTGTTGGTACTTGGAAGGGAGACTACCAAGGAAGACTCTGCAGAGGAAGAAGATATTGGATTTATATCCCGCCCTTCACTCTGAATCGTGGAGCGGCTCACAATCTCCTTTACCTCCCCCCCACAACAGACACCCTGTGAGGTAGATGAAGATAGTGGATTTATATCCCGCCCTCCTCTCCGAAGAGTCTCAGAGCGACTCACAATCTCCTTTACCTTCCTCCCCACAACAGACACCCTGTGAGGTAGATGAAGATAGTGGATTTATATCCCGCCCTCCACTCTGAAGAGTCTCAGAGCGGCACACAATCTCCTTTACCTCCCCCCCCCCACAACAGGCACACTGTGAGGTAGATGAAGATATTGGATTTATATCCCGCCCTCCACTCCGAAGAGTCTCAGAGCGGCTCACAATCTCCTTTACCTTCCTCCCCTGCAACAGACACTCTGTGAGGTAGGTCAGACTGAGAGAGAAGAAGAAGACCGCAGATTTATGCCCCATCCTTCTCTCTGAATCAGAGTCTCAGAGTGGCTTACAATCTTTATCTCCTGCCCCCAGAACAGATACCCTGTGAGGTGGGTGAGGCTGAGAGAGGACAGCTCTATAAGAATTATGGCTGACCCAAGGCCATTCCAGCAGCTGCAAGTGGAGGAGCGGGGAATCAAACCCGGTTCTCCTAGATAAGAGTCTGCACACTTAACCACTACACCAAACTGGCTCTCTCAAGTGTGGGGCTCACACCCTTGAGCCACCAGACCCCACAAAGCCTGAAGACAGAAATGTGGGTGGATCACGCATTTGGCATATCAGCCTGAGCAGCCCACGTTGTGTCTGAAAGGCTAAAAGGGCGCAGACATCTTACACTCGCATTCACGCTTCCTTTTGCGGACACATGTATTCTTGACAACTGCTGAGCTGGTATTAGTTTTTGTAGACTAGGCAGACGCGACCTCATGGTAAAGGGGGGGGGTATGTCTTCCGGTTAGTGCTTTTGTCTGTTCGATGCTGTAAGCTGGTTTATTTCCGGCGCAACTGATGCAGAGATAAATAAACCCTTGCTCAGAGAGGCAAGGCAGAAGCATTTTCTCCTCAACACGCGTGTTGTGTGGTTCATTCCAACACTCAAGGCATTGACCAACCACCTCTGTCTCTCCCTTGCCTTGAAAGCCCCTTGCTCTGCTCACCCTAAGTCTTGGATGGGAGACAACCAAGGAAGACTCTGCAGAGGAAGGCAATGGCCAGCCACCTCTGCTTCTCACTGGCCTTGAAAGCCCCTTGCTCTGCTCACCCTAAGTCTTGGATGCGAGACAACCAAGGAAGACTCTGCAGAGGAAGGCAATGGCCAGCCACCTCTGCTTCTCACTTGCCTTGAAAGCCCCTTGCTCTGCTCACCCTAAGTCTTGGATGGGAGACAACCAAGGAAGACTCTGCAGAGGAAGGCAATGGCCAGCCACCTCTGCTTCTCACTTGCCTTGAAAGCCCCTTGCTCTGCTCACCCTAAGTCTTGGATGGGAGACCACCAAGGAAGACTCTGCAGAGGAAGGCAATGGCCAGCCACCTCTGCTTCTCACTTGCCTTGAAAGCCCCTTGCTCTGCTCACCCTAAGTCTTGGATGGGAGACAACCAAGGAAGACTCTGCAGAGGAAGGCAATGGCCAGCCACCTCTGCTTCTCAATGGCCTTGAAATCCCTTTGCTAGGGTCACAAGCAATCCCCTAAGCTGCGGAGCCTTGTGAGCAAAAATTCTACTTCATGAGCTACTGGCATTAACGTTGTGAGCTGCTGAATAAATTAGTTTGTCCTGGAACTATTCTTCCTGAGCTGAGACAAAAATGGGTGAGCCAGAGGCGAGAAAACTGTGAGCTAGCTCACACTACCTCAGCTTAGAGAAAACATTGGTCAGAAGCCTGGGATGGGGGACCACCAAGGAAGGCTCTGCAGAGGAAGGCAGTGGCAAACCACCTCTGCTTCTCACAAAAACAAATGTTATACTTGTGGTAAAAAAAACAAGTATAACATTATATGGTCAATATCAGGGGTCATTTTGTAGAAAAATAGGTGGTGGAGCTCATTAGCGTAACTTTAGCATATGCTGCCCCCTCCCACCAGCCAAAAGAAACCTGACAGAGAAAAAGAGAGCCCCAGGCAAGAAGAAGAAGATATTGTATTTATATCCTGCCCTCCACTCTGAAGAGTCTCAGAGCGGCTCACAATCCCCTTTACCTTCCTCCCGCACAACAGACACCCTGTGAGGTGGGTGGGGCTGGAGAGGGCTCTCACAGCAGCTGCCCTTTTAAGGACAACTTCTGCCAGAGCTATGGCAGACCCAAGGCCATGCTAGCAGGTGCAAGTGGAGGAGTGGGGAATCAAACCCGGTTCTCCCAGATAAGAGTCCGCACACTTAATCACTACACCAAACTGGCTAGAGATCCAGCCAGCCCAAGCAGGCCTCGCTCCAGCCCCACCCACCTCACAGGGTGTCTGTTGGGGGGGGGGGAAGGTAAAGGAGATTGTGAGTCGCTTTGAGACTCTTCGGAGTGGAGGGCGGGATATAAATCCAATATCTTCATCTACCTCACAGGGTGTCTATTGTGGGGGGGAAGGTAAAGGAGATTGTGAGCCGCTCTCAGACTCTGAGTTTCGGAGTGGAGAGCGGGATATAAATCCAATATTTCCTTCTTCTTCTTCTTAGCTCCTTGAATCAGTGGAAGTCTCCAGAATAAGCAAAACAGCTCCTTTCTATCCAAAAGACGGAAGATAATTTGCTGATGCGCAAATAAACTTTTCAAAAAATAAGCACATTTCATGAGAGCATTTTATCGCAAGGAAAGACAGGCTAGAACAAGAGATCAGTTTGCACAAGGGAGAAGTGAAATTGATACGGGGCTTTTCGAGATGAAAGAGCAGGGATGAGAAAAATTGAAATTCAATACAAACATAACCGTTAAAATCGGTGCCTGGTTTTGCATATAAATGGTATCAAAATTGAGTAAAAACAGAATAAACAAAATGAACAGAAGCAGAGCGAAGAAAATAGGCAGGATAAAAATATTTGTAACAAATATGTACAGAAACTTTTTTTAAAAAAAGAAATAGATTGGGGGTGTAGAGCTCATTTGTTATGACTGCCGGTTTTGACATAAATGGGATTTTGTGGGGTCAAGCCATGCATGTCATAAAACATAACACCAGGTAGGAGGTATAAACTTTTTAAAAGATACAGACAAACACAATTAAAAGATATTCTTTTAACTTAAAATAAGAACATGCTTAAAACTCTTGCGATATTCTGTTTAAAACGGAAAGGTGGGGGAATAGTTGGATTTGGCAATGCACTTTTTAAAATAAGACGTTAAGAAGAAGTACAAGGATCACAGCAGAAGCTAAAAATAAAAACTAAAAATATGAAATGCTCTGAGCCTATGTGAACATGAAATGGCTGGGCATTGCAAGCTTCTCCCTCCTACCCCCCGGGTCTACTCAAATTGCCAATGGCTCTCCAGTGTAATATCCCCCTTTGGGATATTACACAGCATTTTCAATTGGCCATACAAATGCTGGAAAGTGAAACTACTTGAGCTCCACTCCACTGAAATACGTTGCAAGAGTTTTAAGCATGATTGTATTTTAAGTAAAAAGAAATAATGTCTTCAATTATGTTTGTCTGAATCCTTTATAAAGTTTATATCTCTACTCCCTGGCATTACATTTTATGAGAGACACGGCCTGACCCCACAAAATCCCATTTATGTCAGAACTGGCCTTCATAACAAATGAATTTGACATCCCTGGCCTATAAAACTGGCTTTCTTTGGTTAGTCTCATAGATAAAGTAACCTGTCCTAAGAGGGAGTGGTGGTGGCTCAGTGGTAGAGCATCTGCTTGGTAAGCAGAAGGTCCCAGGTTCAATCCCCGGCATCTCCAACTAAAAAGGGTCCAGGCAAACAGGTGTGAAAAACCTCAGCTTGAGACTCTGGAGAGCCGCTGCCAGTCTGAGTAGACAGTACTGACTTTGATGGACCGAGGGTCTGATTCAGTAGAAGGCAGCTTCATATGTTCATATATTCAAGGGGAAGGTGAGTTAGATTTGAGTCACAACTTAGAGGCCAACAAGATTTCTGGGTTATGAGCCATCAAGAGTTAAAGTGCCCTTTGTCAAATACGAGGGGTGGTTGTGATAGTTTAGGTGTGAGAGTTAAGGCATTGTTCATGAAACAAAGTCCGCTTAACTTAATTGATATGTATAGAACATAAGAATGTAAGAGAAGCCATGTTGGATCAGGCCAGTGGCCCATCCAGTCCAACGTTCTATGTCACACAGTGCCCCCCCCCCAAAAAAAGTGCCATCCGGGGATCCACCAGTGGGGTAGGAGACTAGAAGCCATCTCACGGTTGGTCTGCTATTCCAACTTCTATTGCCTTCTTGTTTCAGCCCAGCTAACACAAACTAACAATCACCAGACCCCAGTTTGTGATTCTTTTAATCTGCTAAAAAACATTTCCATGAACTTGCATTCTAATTCGCTGCCCACTCGCTCTAGATGTAGGACTGCTTGCCATTCCATCCTATCATCTGATGAAGTGTGCTTCCAGCACACGAAAGCTTACATTCTGAATAACACTTTGTCGGTCTTAAAGGTGTCACTTGACTCCTGCTTCGTTCTATTGTTCTAGGGAGGCAGACATTATTGGTTCTTAAGATCCAAGGTGCGTTGTCATGCTCCTTTGTCTTTCATTGATCATTATTAGACATTTCTGGCGCGAGTTGGCAGCGCCATTCCTCAAAATGTTTCTCGTAGGGCAAAGCAAAGATAGTTCTATGACAGGGACGGACAGTCATAAATAATATTACACTTTCCATTTATATTAGGGTCGTGGTTTTGTTTATTGTGGCTGCTTTTGCTTTAGGACATAAGAAAATGACTTGCTGGTGTCTTCCAGTGTACAAAAACATCATCTTCGTTGTATAAAGAAAATTACACTGGATTTCAAGGTGACACACACAACTGAGAAGGGACTGACTCAGGGGAAGAGCCTCTGCTTGGCATGCAGAAAGTCCCAGGTTCAATTCCTGGCAACTCCAGTTAAAAAGGGCCTGGCAGAAGGTGATGTGAAAGACCTCCATCTGAGATCCTGGACTTCTGCTGCCATCCACAGTACTGACATTGATGAACAAATGGTCTGATTTGGTTTAAGGAAGTTTCCAGTGTAGGGTTGCCAATCCCCAGGTGGGGGCAGGGGATCCCCCGGCTTGGAGGCCCTCCCCCCCGCTTCAGGGTCATCAGAAAGCGGGGGGAGGGGAGGGCAATGTCTGCTGAGAACTCGTATTATTCCCTATGAAGACTTATTCCCATAGGAAATTATGGAGAATTGATGCGCGGGTATCTGGGGGGACTGTGTTTTGAGGTAGAGGCATCAGATTTTCAATATAGTATCCAGTGCCTCTCCTCAAAGTATCCCCCATGTTTCAAAAAGATTGGACCAGGGGGTCCAATTCTATGAGCCCCAAAAGAAGGTGCCCCAATCCTTCATTATTTCCTATGGAAGAAAGGCATTTTAAAAGGTGTGCGGTCCCTTTAAATGTGATGGCCAGAACTCCCTTTGGGGTTCAATGATGCTTGTCACACCCTTGTTCCTGGCTCCACCCCCAAAGTCTCCTGGGTCCACCCCCAAAGTCCCCAGATATTTCTTGAATTGGACTTGGCAACCCTATTCCTGTGTAATCATGAATGGGGCGTTCATTTGAGACGCTCATCCTGGAAGTCGGTACACAGAATATTCAGCTGGAGACTTCCTGGACCACCAACAAGAGGAAAGAGGTGGACTTTGGGGGTGGCAAGCTGTGAAGGGGGGAGGTGTATTTTCGGGACTTTAAAAGATCATTGTTCTGTTCTGTTACTGTTTTATTGCTTTTGCATGCTCATGCTACTCCGATCAAAGGTTTGCTCAATCTGTTGATTTTACTATTCTGTCATTGAATCTTAATTTTTATTTTTATTTTTTAGCATTTTGCATTCTAAACCACTCCCTACCAGATAATTTTACTATACTGTCACTGGTTCTTAAATTTGTACCAGTTTGCATTCTGGGCCACGGACTACCAGCTACGTGTGGCTTTGCTCACTGTACCGGATTCCTCGTCGATGAAGCGTGCTTAGAGAGCACACGAAAGCTTACGTTCTGAATAAAACTAAGTTGGTCTTAAAGGGACAACTTGACTCCTATTTTGTGTTACTAACTCCTGTTAGTAGATGTTAGGTGACGCAAGCAGGCCTCGTTTCGAGCCAGTTTGGTGTAGGAGAGCCAGTTTGGTGTAGCGATTAAGTGTGCAGACTCTTCTCTGGGAGAACCGGGTTTGATTCCCCACTCCTCCACTTGCAGCTGCTGGCATGGCCTTGGGTCAGCCATAACTCTCACAAGAGCTGTCTTTGAAAGCGCAGCTTCTGGGAGAGCTCGCTCAGCCCCACCTACCTCACAGGGTGTCTGTTGTGGGGGAAGAAGATAAAGGAGATTGTAAGCCGCTCTGAGACTCTGATTCAGAGAGAAGGGCGGGGTATACATCTGTGGTCTTCTTCTCATTTGGGGCAGGAGCTAACAGGAGCAGAGCTCCAGAACCTCTAAATTTTGTTGTGCTCTGTGTTGTGGTTAAGTGTGTGGACTCTTATCTGGGAGAACCGGGTTTGATTCCCCACTCCTCCACTTGCACCTGCTGGAATGGCCTTGGGTTAGCCATAGCTCTGGCAGAGGTTGTCCTTGAAAGGGCAGCTGCTGTAAGAGCTCTCTTAGCCCCACCCACCTCACAGGGTGTCTGTTGTTGGGGAGGAAGGTAAAGGAGATTGTGAGCCGCTCTGAGACTCTTCGAAGTGGAGGGCAGGATATAAATCCAATATCTTCTTCTTCTTCTTCTTACCTCCCTCCCCACCCAATATTCGCTTCTGGGCTCCATTGTGCAAAACCTCTGTGGGAATTTGGCTGAACTCTGAGATCTGACAAACTTTCTAACAGTCTCACCTCCAAACAATGGGGAAATAACCAAAACACATAAAGCAGACGGATGGGAATCTTCATCACGCCACTGTGGCCACATAGGAGAAAGTAATTTTAAAAAGTATGACGGGAGTCAGGTTTTCTTATGACAATTATACTTCAAGAAGCATTTTCAGAGAGAGACTGAGCTGATATAATTCAGTGCATCTTCTGGTGATGTGCAACATATGCAAATGAGTTATGCAAATGAGTTCTGAATGAGCTCCAACACCTCTTTTTCTGTGAAACGACCGTTGGACACAAGAGAGTAGATTCCACAGGGGAAGAGCCAGAACTGAGAAAGCCCTTCCGTTGGTCACAGCTAACCCTCAATATTGCCCACAAATCTCCAGGAATATTTCAAAGCCAGAGCTACCGAACCTAGTGCCTGATCCAATTATATCCCAGGTTTCCTCTCTACTGAAATGTGACATTTTGGAGACCCAGTTTGGTGTAGTGGTGAAGTGTGCGGACTCTTATGTGGGAGAACCGAGTTTGATTCCCCACTCCTGCCCTTGCAGCTCCTGGAATGGCGTTGGATCAGCCATAGCTCTTGCAGAGTTGCCCTTGAAAGGGCAGCTGCTGGGGGAGCTCTCTCAGCCCCACCCACCTCACAGGGTGTCCGTTGTGGGGGGGGAGAAAACATAGGAGACTGTGAGCCACTCTGAGTCTCTGATCCAGAGAGAAGGGCGGGGTATAAATCTGCAGTCTTCTTTTATGAGGATCTTTTTAATAGTTTTCCCGCTGCCGAACCAAACAGCCTCCAGATTGTCTGTCCTGGGCTCCAAATCCAACCCTGACCCTATTTGCAAATCACTTCACCTCTCCGCTTGAGGTGGACGCTCTCCTCTTCCTAGGAACGCTGAGACAATTAATTAGGCAAGATTTGTAAATGGCCCCTGTCGCTCTTGGCAGGGCTGAGCTATTCCTCACCCCCACCCACCCCCACCCCGACGTGGCGGGGAGCTGAAGAAGCAGCCGGAGTCGATGGCATCTCTCCCAACTCACACCTGTGTTTCAGGCCCTCCCTTTCTCTTCTAAAGAATCAGGGCAACGGACGTAGGAGCCAATCCTCTCGGAGGCCTGCCATAAGTCGCCAAGATCACACGCTTTTCTCCAGCTTTGGTCCTGCTAATCCTGATGTTTAACTCCTGGCAGCCTTTGAGAGGCTTCAAAAGATGAAGAAAGCAAAGGGAAGCCGATCACTCCTTGGGGCACGAGCAGCCAAAAAGCGAGGCCCCGAAAGGTCCATCACCATATGCCACACTGAAAGCGTGGACCGCAGAGCGCTCGTCCTGCCAGGGGCACCAGCTGTCCCTGGACGGGAGAGTTCAGATGACATAAAAACATATGCCAATCAATTTTTTTTTAGCGCGCTAATGACTTGGCAGTCTCCTTTCCACCGTAGGAAAGAAACAACGATGCTGTTAATTCATAGAATTATAGAATCGTAGAGTTGGAAGGGACCTCCAGGGTCATCTTGTCCACTCCCTACGCAATGCAGGAAACTCACAAAGACCTCCCCCTAAATTCACAGGATCTTCATTGCTGTCAGATGGCCATCCAGCCTCTGTTGAAAAACCTCCAAGGAAGGAGAGCCCACCACCTCCCGAGGAAGCCTGTTCCACTGAGGAATCGCTTTAACGGTCAGGAAGTTCTTCTTAATGTTGAGCCGGAAACTCTTTTGATTTAATTTCAACCCATTGGTTCTGGTCCTACCTTCCGGGGCCAAGAAAACAATTCCACCCCATCCTCTCTAGGACAGTCCTTCAAGTACTTGAAGATGGTGATCATATCACCTCTCATATCACCATTCAATTCTCCTTCAGTGGCCAATAAGAAGCCATGTTGATGTTGGAAGGGAAGGTTTTCTCCCTGTCTTTTAGTCTCAGACCCATTACATTTATGCAGGGTGGTTTTTTGTAGCAGGAACTCCTTTGTATATCAGGCCACACCCCCTGGTGTAGCCAATCCTCCAAGACCTTACAGGGCTCTTAGTACAGGGTCTACTGTAAGCACTTGGAGGATTGGCTACATCAGGGGGTGTGGCCTGATATGCAAAGGAGCTCCTGCTACACAAAAAGCCCTGCATTTATGCACTTTTAATGCGTTTTTTAAAAATATGTTTGTATTTATATGTGTTTGTAGGGTTGCCCAAGTCCCCCGTAGCCTCTGGTGGGGAACTGTTCTTGCACGCAAAGCGTGCGTGGTGCTGCGTGCGTGGTGCTGCGTGCGTGGTGCAATGACGTCACTCAGAAGTGATATCATCACGCTGGCTGCTCTAGGAGCGTCCAGGAAAACTCTATGGTTTTTACTGGATGCTCTAGCAATTTGGGAGGGAAAACGCTATGGTACCACATGGTTTTCATATGGTACCATAGAGTTTTCCTCCCAAATTGCTAGAGCGTCCAGGAAAACAATGGACTTTCCCTGGACGCTCCTAGAGCATCACCAGCGCGATGATGTCATTTCTGAGTGACATCATTGTGCCGGCCCAGTGTGGGCTGGCAAGTTGGCAACCTGAAGGACAGGAGAACGCCCTCCTGGTCCGGGAACTTGGCAGCCCTATGTGTATGTGTGTGTACATGTGTGAGCATGTGTGCATCTGGAAGTCATGGTGACCTCTAGTGACTGACCCCTACTGGGGGCCTGGAGGATATTCAGAAAGGTGGCTAAATAAAGCTTGCCCCTGCCCTCCTGACTGCTGGTATTCCAAGGAGGTCTCCCATCCAAGTACTTGCCAGAGTTGACCCTGCTTAGGTTCCAAGATCTGATGAGATCAGGCTTGCCTGGGCTATCCAAGTCAGGATTAAGTAGTTTTATTATTATTTGTGCTTCTGTAGAATACAGCAGGGGTGGCCAACGGTAGCTCTCCAGATGTTTTTTGCCTACAACTCCCATCAGCCCCAGCCAGCATGGCCAATGGCTGGGGCTGATGGGAGTTGTAGGGAGAAAACATCTGGAGAGCTACCGTTGGCCACCCCTGGAATACAGTATTCCCAGTAGTATCAAAAGGAAGGCCGAGCGCAGAAGAATAGATGCTTTCGAGCTGTGGTTCTGGAGAAGACTCTTGAGAGTCCCTTGGACTGCAAGAAGATCAAATCAGTCAGTCCTAAGGGAAATCAACCCAGATTGTTCCCTGGAAGGTCAGATGCTGAAGCTGAAGCTCAAATACTTTGGCCACCCAATGAGAAGGGAGCACTCCCTGGAGAAGACCCTGATGCTGGGAAAGACAGAAGGCCAAAGAAGAAGGGGACGGCAAAAGATGAGATGGCTGGACAGCGTTACTGATGTAACAAACATAAATTTGAGCAGACTTCGGAGGATGGTGGAAGACAGGAGGGCCTGGCGTGACTTTGTCCGTGGGGTTATAAAGAGTTGGACTCGACTGTGCGGCTGAACAACAACAAAAAGAACACCGGTGGTATAAAATGGTGCAAAAGTGGTTTAAAAGAAGAATATTGTTCTTGAATTATTAGTTAATTTGTGTGTACTCCATCTTTCTTCCCAACTGGCGACACCAACCAGCTTACATCATTCTCCTTTCCTCCATTTTATCAAGATGGGTGGCTGACTGTGTTAGTCTGTATGTAGCAGCAGAAAACAGCAAGAGCCCATGAGCACCTTTGTAAGAACATAAGAGAAGCCATGTTGGATCGGGCCAGTGGCCCATCCAGTTCGACACTAGGCTTCCCAATCCCCAGGTCCCAGCGGGGGATCCCCTGGTTTTACAGGCTTCCCCCCTCCCCCTGCCAGCTGGCCGGCGGGGGAAGCCCCTCCCCCACAGCCATTATGCACCTCCATGAACAATTCCCATAGGGAATGATGGGGAATTGATCTGCGGGTATCGGGGGCTCTGGGGGGGGGCTGTTTTTTGAGGTAGAGGTGCCAAATTTTCAGTATAGCATCTAATGCCTCTCCCCAAAATTCCCCCCCAAGTTTCAAAAGGATTGGACCAGGGGGTCCAATTCTACGAGCCCCAAAAGAAGGTGCCCCTATCTTTCATTATTTTCTATGGAAGGAAGGCATTTTAAAAGGTGTGCTGTCCCTTTAAATGTGATGGCCAGAACTCCCTTGGAGTTCAATTCTGCTTATCACACCCTTGCTCCTGGCTCCACCCCCAATGTCTCCTGGCTCCACCCCCAAAGTCCCCAGATATTTCTTGAATTGGACTTGGCAACCCTATTCAACACTGTGTGTTACCCAGGTGCCATCAGGAGATCCACCAGCTGGGCCAGAAGCCCCCACACACACATACACACTGTGGCCACACAAGCACCAAGCATAAAGAGCATCACTTCCACAGACAGGGAGTGCCATCTGTACCTTGTTGTTATCCAATCCCTCTTGAAGCTGTCTATGCTTGCAGCCACCACCACTTCCTGTGGCAGTGAATTCCACATGTTAATCACCCTTTGGGTGAAGAAGGACTTCCTTTTATCTGTTCTAAGCCTACCGCTCCTTGATTTCATTGAGCATCTGGGAGTTTTCTTGCATTATGAGAAAGGGAGAAAAGTACTTTCCCCCTCTACTTTCTCTATTCCATGCATAATTTTGTGAACGTCACCCTTCACTTGTCATTTCTCCAAGCTACAGAGACCTAACCTCTTCGACCTTTCTTCATAGGGAAAGTGTTCCATCCCCTTAATCCTTTTCGTTGCCTTTTTTTTTGCACTTTTTCCAATGCTGTAATATCTTTATTGAGGTGCAGTTACCAGAAATATGCATAGTATTCCAAATAAGGCCACACCATAAATTAATACAGGGGCTTTATGAGAGTGGCTGATTTGTTTTCAGTCCCCTTCCTAATAATCCCCAGCATAGCATTTCCCTTTTTAAAATTGCAGTTGCACATTGTCTTGACATTTTCAGTGAGTTATCTACCAAGACCCCAAAATCTCTCTCTTGGTCAGTCTCCGCCAACTCACACCCCATCAACTTGTATTTATAGTTAGGATTTTTGGCCCCAATGTGCATTACTTTGCCCTTGGCCACATTGGACCTCATTTGTCACGTTGACGCCCACTCGCCCAGCCTCAACAGATCCCTTTGGAGTGCCTCACAATCCTCTCTGGTTCTTACCACACTGAACATTTTATTGTCATCTGCAAACCTGGCCACTTCACTGCTCACTCCCAACTCCAAATCATTTATGAACAAGCATAAAAGCACCAGACTTAATACTGAGCCCAGTGGTACCCCACTGCATACCGCCTTCCACTGTGAAACTGCCCATTTATACTCACTCTCTGGTTCCTATTAATCAACCAGTTTTCTGAGTCACTGCTCAGTGACTATACCCTGAATCTCAGAGTCCTCGAGCGGTCACAATCTCCTTTACCTTCCCCGCCCCCACAACAGACACCCTGTGAGGTGGGTGGGGCTGAGAAAGCTCTTACAGCAGCTGACCTTTCAAGGACAACTCTGTGAGAGCTATGGCTGACCCAAGGCCATTCTAGCAGGTGCAAGTGGAGGAGTGGAGAATCAAACCCGGTTCTCCCAGATAAGAGTCTGTGCACTTAACCACTACAGGGGAAGAAGGTCTATGAGAGCTATGGCTGACCCAAGGCCATTCCAGCAGCTGCAAGTGCAGGAGTGGGGAATCAAACCCGGTTCTCCCAGATAAGAGTCCGCACACTTAACCACTACAGGGGAAGAAGGTCTATGAGAGCTATGGCTAGCCCAAGGCCATTCCAGCAGCTGCAAGTGCAGGAGTGGGGAATCAAACCCGGTTCTCCCAGATAAGAGTCCGCACACTTAACCACTACAGGGGAAGAAGGTCTATGAGAGCTATGGCTAGCCCAAGGCCATTCCAGCAGCTGCAAGTGCAGGAGTGGGGAATCAAACCCGGTTCTCCCAGATAAGAGTCCGCACACTTAACCACTACAGGGGAAGAAGGTCTATGAGAGCTATGGCTGACCCAAGGCCATTCCAGCAGGTGCAAGTGGAGGAGTGGAGAATCAAACCCGGTTCTCCCAGATAAGAGTTCGTGCACTTAACCACTACACCAAACTGGCTCTCAAATGGGAGAGGGGTAGGGGAAAGTACAATTGCGACGCTTAAATAAACTTTAAAGATGCCAGTGTCCCGGGGAAGGAAGAGATTCCCCAGCCTCGTTAAAAAAAAAAGCATTTCATAATGTATTCAAATAAAATATTAATTCCACTTCCAGTTTTTTTTTTCTGAACATCTTGAAAGTCTGCCAGTGGGTGGGGGAAAGAAACATGTAAGCGTTTAAGGAAGAGAATAGATCTTGTCATTTCTTCTAAAGAGTTTCAAACCAGGCTAAAGAGAGGCAGATTTGCAACTTGGGATTGCGACTCAGTCAAGCCGGCAGATCAAGAAACGAGAAGGGAGCCGAGTCAATTTTGTCAAATACGTTTCTGGCTTGAATTATGGATGAGCCGAGAACTTGACGCTGCTTCTCGTTCACATCGCCCATCAACTGGAATAGCCAGGTTTAAAAAAAAAAAAAGAAGAACTGAAATGCCAATATCAAAGGGGAGAAAAGCAAAGTAATCCACTCTTTCTTTGACACACTTAGCATGACGCCAGTCAACGTCTGCAGGTTCTTTCCACCAGTTTTGAATGGACTTCAAAATTCTTACAGTCACGGAAGCCCCATAGATACCGACCCGTGCTATTGTCAAACTCTTTGAATTTCTACAAGCATAGGCACCTTCAAGAGGGGATTGGAGAAAGATAGGGAGCAGAGGCCCATTGCTGGCTGTTAGCCACAAGGTATAGATTAGGGGTGTCAAACTCATTTGTTATGAGGGCCAGATCTGACATAAATGAGACCTTGTTGGGCCGGGCCATGTCTGGTTGGGCCGAACCATGTTGGACCAGGCCATGTGTGTACCTTTTTAAGATTATGTAGCAGAGAGATAAATTTCATAAAGAACACAGACAAACACAAATATATTTTTTTAAAAAACTTAAAACATGCTTAAAATGTTAGCACTCACTGGTTTTAAAGATGCTTTCTTTGTATTTCTTCCATAGGATCCAGGGAACTGGGCAAAGGAAGCTCTGGCTCTTTCCTTCCTTCCCCAGGGGATTGGGGGGGGGGGACTTCAGCCAATAGAAGGAAGAGAGGCTTGGTTCAGTAGCTCTGCTGTGCAGTTGAGAGAGCCTGGCAAAGCAAGCTATTCCTCCCCACTTCCTCCCCAAGGGAGGAGCCTCAGCCAATGGAGAAAAATAGAGGTTTTGCTCTGTAGCTCCTGTGCAATTGAGCAAGTCTTGCAAAGCAAGCTGTTATACAGAAGGAAGCAAGAGAGCGGGAGAAGGAAGTGGATGACAGTTAGTTGCTCGGGGGCCTGATAGGAGCCATCTGAGGGCCTGATTCAACCCCCAAACTGCATGTTTTACACCCCCGGTATAGATGGAACACTCCCTCTGGGGCAGAGGTGATCTGTATTCTTGGTGAGCAACAGGCAAGAATAAGATTTAAAGCATTACACAATGAAAAAATAGGAAGTTTATCTGTACCGAATATTAAACTGTATAGACAAGCAGCAGCATTGGTTTGGATCTCAGGGTGGATCATAGCTCCAAAGAGAATTTTGACCCAGATCCAAACAGAAATAGAAGAGCACTGAATTGGAAATAAATGACACGAAAGAAGGAATCCACAATTATTTATAGATTAAAAAAATAATTAAAAACAATTCAAAGACAAGGTTTAGGCTTATTTAGATTCTGCCTTCCCCGCCGAAGCAAGCTCAGGGTGGCTCACAATTCATAATAAACAACAATATGGTCAATACGGAAAATCAAACTTTTACTGCATGCAATGAGGCATCTGGCAAGGAACTAATCTGGAAGAGTTTGAACCGGGAAATTATGTTTTCTTGAGGCGAAGTTGAGAGTAATTAATAGGAGAATATGTATATAGTTAGAAGACAGAATAAAGATATGATAAATGGGAATGGAAAATAGAAACTGAATTGTTAAAGCCAATCGATTAGCAAGGAGGTGGTGGGTGTGCCCCCCCCCCCCCTCCAGACCTCCAACTGTAGAGATTTTCTGCAGCACCCAGATCGGGAGGTAACTCTGTCCAGCTTTCTTTTGCAGGTATATAAGAAGATAGCTAAAGTTTTAAAAAATTAAGTGTGAAAAGATGGAAGTCCATGAAGAAGTAAAGAAGTGTTGGAAACAAAAGGAAAAAAATATAATTACGATTAGAATTAGATTTAGGAAAAGCGGTACGGGGATCGGGTGAAATCGGGTAAAGAAAGGAAATAAGATAAAGAGGAAGGAATTTATTTAATTGTTGTTAGTATTCAGTTTAATTTGTAGAAGACAACAAGCAAAAAACCAAATGTGTTTGTATGAGATGTATAAAACTGTTGATATATGAACACCTAATCAAATATTAATTTTTTAAAAAAAAACAAATAAAATTTAATTTAAGAAAACCAAGAGCAAGTAAAAATTATATGATAAAATGGATGCAAAACCTTGGGAAAGATAAGAACATAAGAGAAGCCATGTTGGATCAGGCCAATGACCCATCCAGTCCAACACTGTGTCACAAAGAGGCCAAAAATTTTATATAATTTTTGAAGCTGGCTATGCTTGTAGCTGCTACCACCTCCTGTGGCAGTGATTCCACATGTTAATCACACTTTGGGTGAAGAAGTACTTCCTTTTATCCGTTCTAACCTGACTGCTAAGCAATTTCATCGAATGCCCACGAGTTGATGTATTGTGAGAAAGGGAGAAAAGTACTTCTTTCTCTACTTTCTCCATTCCATGCATAAACTTGTAAACCTCTATCATGTCACTCCGCAGTCAACGTTTCTCCAAGCTAAAGAGCCCCAAACGTTTTAACCTTTCTTCATAGGGAAAGTGTTCCAAACCTTCTAGTTGCCCTTTTCTGGACTTTTTCCAATGCTATAATATCCTTTTTGAGGTGCGGTGACCAGAATTGCACACAGTATTCCAAATGAGACCGCACCATCGATTTATACAGGGGCATTATGATACTGGCTGATTTCTTTTCAGTTCCCTTCCTAATAACTCCCAGCATGGCGTTGGCCTTTTTTATTGCAATCGCACACTGTCTTGACATTTTCAGTGAGTTATCTACCATGACCCCAAGATCTCTCTCTTGGTCAGTCTCTGCCAGTTCACACCCAATCAACTTGTATTTGTAGCTGGGATTTTTGGCCCCAATGTGCATTACTTTGCACTTGGCCACATTGAACCTCATCTGCCACGTTGACGCCCACTCACCCAGCCTCAAGAGATCCCTTTGGAGTTCCTCACAATCCTTTCTGGTTCTCACCACCCTGAACAATTAAATGTCATCTGCAAACTTGGCCACGTCACTGCTTACTCTCAACTCCAAATCATTTATGAACAAGTTAAAGAGCATGGGACCCAGTACTGAGCCCTGCGGCACTCCACTGCTTACTCTTGGTCAGTATCTGCCAGTTCACACTCCATCATCTTGGATTTGTAGCTGGGATTTTTGGCCCCAATGTGCATTACTTTGCACTTGGCCACATTGAACCGCATCTGCCATGTTGACCCCCACTCATCCAGCCTCAACAGATCCCTTTGGAGTTCCTCACAATCCTCTCTGGTTCTCACCACCCTGAACAATTTAGTGTCATCTGCAAACTTGGCCACTTCACTGCTTACTCTCAACTCCAAATCATTTATGAACAAGTTAAAGAGCATGGGACCCAGTACTGAGCCCTATGGCACTCCACTGCTTACCGTCCTCCACTGCGAAGACTGCCCATTTATACTCACTCTCTGCTTCCTATTAATTAGCCAGTTTTTGATCCACAAGAGGACCTGTCCTTTTACTCCATGACTCTCGAGCTTACTAAGGAGCCTTTGATGAGGAACTTTATCAAAAGCTTTCTGGAAGTCAAGGTAAACAGCATCTATTGGGTCTCCTTTGTCCACATATTTGTTCACCCCCTTAAAGAAATGTAACAGCTTAGTGAGGTAAGATCTTCCCTTACAGAACCCATGCTGAGTCTTCCTCAATAACTCGTGTTCATCAATGTGCCTACTCATTCTGTCCTTGATAATGGTTTCTACCAACTTTCCAGGTATTGACTGACTGGCCTGTAGTTTCCTGGATCTCCTCTGGAACCCTTTTCAAAGATGGGGGTGACATTTGCTACCTTCCAGTCCTCAGGAACGGAGGCAGATTTCAATGGGGGTGACATTTGCTACCTTCCAGTCCCATACCAAACCTTTAATGGCATAATAGATTCAGATAAAAATACACAGAATATAAAAATTTAAACATTGGAGATAAAATCAAAATAAAACCGAGCTTACAGATACATTCAAACATGGTCAGAATTAAATTTAAGGATGTCAGCCAGAAATTTTGCCACAGCCTCACTAACCACCCCCTCAGTATCACTCAATAAATAATAACAGGGTGGCAGAATAGACAAATCTGGAGAAAAAGAAAGCTTGCCAAATAAATCTTTACGGAGGTTATGGTAAAAAGAACAATCAAGCAATATATGCTGGATTGAGTCAGGGGTATTCGCTCCACAGGAGCAAAGTCTGTCGGCTAAAGGGACTCGCTGATATCTCCCTTGTAAAACTTTGGAGGGAAACGCGTTTAGTCTGGCCAACATAAATGCCCTGCGATGACTTGGAGTGGTTAGGTCTGATAGATAATTGGGCATTTTGCCACAAAAAGCATAAAGACCTAAGGAAGCTGGAGAGCAAGTATAAGGGAGAGTTGGCCGTAATTTCGTTTCCTCCAATTCCCACAGTCTCAGTTTAATACATCTGAAGATATATGACTCTTCAGAGGTAGAAAAATCATCTACCTCTAACCCCAATTGATTGAGTTTAGACAGAAGCACTGCTGTCCAGGACGAAATATATGGGTCTCTTTTCATACAATCAAGAAGGCTGTTGGGATCTGTTCTAAAATGAATTTTGAGCCAGAATTTAAACACTGCAATCCAGGCTTTTGTCTCCACCAAAGACTGACCCACTTCAGAGCAGAGAGCAAAGTAGGACACACATTTTGGCAAACCAAGAATTTGTCTAAAGAATGAGGCTTGAATGCCCTCCACTTTCCTGGTAAAAGCTGAGATCCATATAGGGATACCATAGAGGATTTGGGCAAGCGTTTTGGCTTTGAATACTTTAATAGCTGCTGGAACTAATTGGTTGCCCCTTGCAAAGAAAAACTGTTTAATTTGAGCAGCTGAACACTTAGCCAAGTTGATGGTGTTGTTACGATGTGAAACCCAGCTTAACTTGTGGTTAAAAGTGATCCCCAAGTATTTAAAATTTTTTGTTTGCTCGATTGTTGAATTGCCAATAAACCATCTCTGTGGGCCCCAGCAATTTGAAAAGACAACTACTTTAGATTTGGTATAATTGATAGTAAGTGAATTACAATTACAGTAGTCATAAAAGGCGTTCAAATACCTTTGCAGGCCCACTCTTGTACAAGAGAGGATGGTAGTGTCATCGGCATAAAGTAATAAGGGGACCGCTTGGCCTGCAAGTTTAGGCGGATGACCATTGATAGGGGTCAAAAATTGTGCCAGGTCAGTTAAAAATAAATTAAAAAGATGTGGGGCCAGCACACAACCTTGTTTTACCCCCTTTAACACTGGGATTTTACTAGTCAAGTCACCGCTAGAAGAAAATTTCACTTGGCAAAAGGTATTAGAATGAAGTTTCCTCAAGAGAAACAGCAAACGAGGGTCCATTCCCAGGTAACCTAGCTTGATCCATAGTTGGGCTCTATCTATTGAATCAAAAGCACCCTTCAAATCGATGAAGGCAGCATATAATTTTTTTGACCCGGTATGCATATATTTTTCAGCAAGGAAGGCCAGAGTGCAGCAGTGATCCATAGCAGATTTGCCTTTGGAGAAGCCAATCTGTTCAGGACCTATGATGTTGCCTAGGCGCATCCAGTCAGTTAATCGGAGTTCTAAATGTTTTGCATACAGTCCTCAGGAACGGAGGCAGATTTCAATGAAAGATTACATATTTTTGTCAGAAGATCCACAAGTTCAACTCTGAGTTCTTGCAGAACTCTTGGATGTATGCCATCCAGACCTGGTGACTTATTAGCTTTTAATTCATCTATCAGTTGTAGGACCTCCTCTCTTGTCACCTCAATCTGACTCAGGTCTTTCAACACCCCTTCCAAAATAAGTGGTTCTGGAGCAGACAAAACTTCTCATCTTCCACAGTGAAGACGGAGGCAAAAAATGCATTCAGCTTCTCAGCCATTTCCCTATCCTCCTTCAGTAATCCTTTTACCCCTTGGTCATCCAAGGGACCCACTGCCTCCCTCGCTGGTTTCCTGCTTCTAATATATTTGAAGAAATTTTTATTGTTGGTCTTTGTGTTTTTTGCAATATGCTCCTCATAGTCCCTTTTTGCATTTGATTAGCCACATCGTATGTTCCCTTTTATTAATCTCAGTTGGACTAGCTTTCCACCGCTTAAAGGAGTCCTTCTTACCTTTTACAGCTTCCATTACTCTGTTTGTTAACCATGCAGGCCTTTTCTTATACCTGTTTGCGCCTTTCCTAACTTATGGTATATATTTTATCTGAGCTTCTAGGATTTTAGTTTTAAATAGCATCCAAGTTTCCCCAAGGGTTTGGACTGTATTTATCTTTCCTTTCAGTTTCCTCTTCACATGCCTCCTCATCTCAGCGAATTTACCCCTTTTAAAGTTAAACGTGGTTGTGCTGGTCTTTTGGGGCAACTCTCCATTTATAAAAATGGTGAAATCAATAATGTTATGGTCACTGCTCCCAAGCGGTGCGATCACTTTTACATCTCTCACCAAGTCTTGGGCATTACTTAGGACCAAATCTAGGATCGCCCCACCCCTGGTAGGTTCAGAGACCATCTGCTCCATAGCACAGTCATTGAGAGCATCAAGAAACTCAATCTCTTTCTCTCGACCAGAACACATATTGACCCAATCAATCTGCAGGTAGTTAAAATCACCTATGACGACACAGTTTTTATGTCTACCTGCTATCTTTAAGCCTTCCATCATATTATAATCGTCCTCTATCTTTTGATTTGGTGGGCGATAACCAATTCCATAGTTAAATTTCCTTTTGGGCCCTCTATTTCAACCCAAAGCATTTCTAGAAGGGAATCTAATTCTCTGACCTCAGTCTTACTGGACCGTATACCCTCTCTGACATACAGAGCCACCCCACCTCCAACCCTTCCCTCCCTATCCTTCCGATATAACTTATATCCAGGAATCACCGTGTCCCACTGATTCTCCTCATTCCACCAAGTTTCTGAAATTCCCACAATGTCTATGTTTTCTCTCAACACTAAACATTTCAACTCACCAATTTTACTTCAAACACTTCTAGCATTTGCATACAAACATCTATAATTTCCCAGGCAAGTTAGGCCCGCAACCTTCCTCCTGCCGCCTCGAGACTCTGGCAGACAGTCCATACTGTTTGTCACCATCTCAGTGGACAACTATGATCCATTACCCGGTAGAAAAGTAACAGCTAACCCTTCATCTCTTTGAGATGAGTCCTCCCGAACCAGAGACATTTCATCTCCTGTCGGCTTTCCCCCAAGATTTAGTTTAAAAACTGCTCTGCCACCTTTTTGATTTTAAACGCCAGCAGCCTGGTTCCATCTGGGGACAAGTGGAGACCGTGTCTTTTGTACAGCTCCCGCTTGTTCCAGAAAACATCTCAGTGCCTAACAAACTTAAACCCTTCCTCCTTACACCATCATCTCCTCCACACATGATAGATAGATAGATAGATAGATAGATAGATAGATAGATAGATAGATAGATAGATAGATAGATAGATAGAATCAAGCTCAGAAACTCTAAGGTTTTAATATACTTATAGAGTTGGAAGGTACCTCCAGGGTCATCTAGTCCAACCTCCTGCACAATGCAAGAACCTCACAAGTACCTCAGCGCAGCTCCTGAACCTTTCTGAGAGTTCCCCCTCCTCCTCCCCATCTACCTTGTCCATTGAATAGTAGGTGCAGCTGCATAACAATTCCAGGATTAGGAGAGTGGGCAGCCAGCCAGCCACCAGGGGCTTTCTATCAATAGTCTATCTAAGTCTATCAATAACTACTTTTATCTGGGAGAACCGGGTTTGATTCCCCACTCCTCCACTTGCAGCTGCTGAAATGCCCTTGGGTCAGCCATAGCCCTGGCAGAGGTTGTCCTTGAAAGGGCAGCTGCTGTGAGAGCCCTCTCAGGCCCACCCCCTCACAGGGTGTCTGTTGTGGGGGGAGAAGATATAAAAGATTGTAAACCGCTCTGATTCAGAGAGAAGGGCGGGGTATAAATCTACAGTCGTCTTCTTCTTCTTTGCCACACCCCTAGCAGACCTCATTAACCCCTGGAGAAGCCCATCCTTTCTCCATTTTTTATGTGATTTTGGGTGGCGGGTGACTTGCTGGCCTTTTGACTGGGGGGGGGATAGCCCAGTAGGGCCCCAGGTGAGTGAGGCCTGCTTGGGCCGACTGGATCACTAGCTAGTCCAAGCAGGCCTCACTCGCCTGGGGCTCTCCTTTCTTGCTTTTGGCTGGTGGGGGGATGGCGGCATATGTGAATGAGTTATGCTAACGAGCTCAACCACCTATTTTTCGACAAAACGACCCTTGATCATCAGCATTCCTAGAGCTGAAACGAGAATTACAGATGGGAGTTTGCTTTGGAGAAGAGGAATCGTCTCCCTCTTGGCTCTGCTCTGCATTTAGATACGGTTCAGCTTTCCCTGTCGGCAGTGAGCATCTAGGGCAGCCACCTGCACCCTGGAAATGAAGTCTGAGTTATGAAGTGCAGACTCCATCCAGCTGGGGTTGCTTTCGCTTGGCAGTTTTGCTGAGGGAAGCGCCAGGCCTCACTCCGCTGCTTACACGTTGGGAAGCAGGGATTGCCTGTCGCAAGCCGCTGTGCAGGTGTCCCCGGGACCTTTGTTTGCTTCTCATCAAACTCGACTCTTGGCATTGTTCCAGGGGCAAAAAAAAAATGCTGAAGCTATGCCTGAAGCCACAGCTGGGAGGCACAAGCTGCCTGTTGGTGTGCTTGTTCTCTCAAAACCTCCTCAGAAGGCAGTTCTGGAAGGAGTTTGTCTTCAGAGCTTTCTCCAGAAGACCTGGTGAGTGAGAGGCAGTTTGGTGTAGTGGTTAAGTGCGTGGACTTTTATCTGCGAGAACCGGGTTTGATTCCCCACTCCTCCACTTGCAGCTGCTGGAATGGCCTTGGGTCAGCCATAAATCTGGCAGAGGTTGTCATTGACAGGGCAGCTGCTGTGAGAGCCCTCTCTAGCCCCACCCACCTCACAGGGTGTCTGTTGTGGGGGAGGAAGATAAAGGAGATTGTGAGCCGCTCTGAGACTCTGAGTGGAGGGCGGGATATAAATCCAATATCTTCATCTACCTCACAGGGTGTCTGTTGTGGTGGGGAGAGGTAAAGGAGATTGTGAGCCGCTCTGAGACTCTTCGGAGTGGAGGGCGGGATATAAACCCAATATCTTCATCTACCTCACAGGGTGTCTGTTGTGGGGGGGGGGGGGGGTAAAGGAAATTGTGAGCTGCTCTGAGACTCTTCGGAGTGGAGGGCGGGATATAAATCCAATATCTTTATCTACCTCACGGGGTGTCTTTTGTGGAGGAGGAAGGTAAAGGAGATTGTGAGCTGCTCTGAGACTCTTCAGAGTGGAGGGCGGGATATAAATCCAATATCTTCATCTACCTCACAGGGTGTCTGTTGTGGAGGGGGGGGGAGGTAAAGGAGATTGTGCGCTGCTCTGAGACTCTTTAGAGTGGAGGGCGGGATATAAATCCAATATCTTCATCTACCTCACGGGGTGTCTGTTGTGGGGGGGGGGGGAAGGTAAAGGAGATTGTGAGCTGCTCTGAGACTCTTCGGAGTGGAGGGCGGGATATAAATCCAGTATCTTCTTTTGGGGGGGGAGGGATGGAAGCTCAGTGGTAGAGCATCTGCTTGGTAAGCAGAAGGTCCCAGGTTCAGTCCCTGGCATCTCCAAAAAAGGGTCCAGGCAGATTGGTGTGAAAAAATCTCAGCTTGAGACCCTGGAGAGCCGCTGCCAGTCTGAGTAGATAATACTGACTTAGATGGACCAAGGGTCTGATTCAGTATAAGGCAGCTTCATATGTTCATATGAGTGGATCTGGGCTAAGAAAAGGGCTCATTGGGGAACACTTGGGAGCCCTCCCCTGGAGCCATTATGCCAGCTGGCTGGAGAATTTAGCAGTAGCAAACTGAGGCCTAGGCCACTGTTGCCAATGATGCATCAATGTCACTTTCAGTGTGCTGCGGAAATGATATCACATCGCATCTGATAGATTTATGGAGTTGGACATTGATCTGATCCAACATGGCTTCTCTTATGTTCTTAAGGAGCAGGGAGCAGAAAGTAGGGGTCACAGACCCATATGAACCAGTTTGGTTCGTGAACCAGTTCATTAAGCTTCATGGTTCAGTTTGCGGTTCAGGCACAAAACCACAGCAGCTATTAAAGTATTCAAAGCCAAAACGCTTGCCCAAATCCTCTATGGTATCCCTATATGGATCTCAGCTTTTACCAGGAAAGTGGAGGGCATTCAAGCCTCATTCTTTAGACAAATGCAGTTCATGCCCATCCTTAGCCAGAATCATGATCAGATATCATCGAAGCCTGTATACTAACAACACACAAACAAATTTCAGAAGCCTGGCTGAGCATAAACTGCATGTAATCCCATAAGAGCATAAGAGATGCCATGTTGGATCAGGCCAATGGCCCACCCAGTCTGACACTCCGTGTCACACAGTGGCCAAAAAACCAGGTGCCATCAGGAGGTCCGTCAGTGGGGGCAGGACACTAGAAGCCCTCCCACTGTTGCCCCCCAAGCACCAAGAATACAGAGCATCACTGCCCCAGAAAGTCCCAATGAAAAAATGTGGCTAATAGTCTGCTATAATGCTTGAATAGTTTAGTCCCAAACAGTGGTTCAGGAAAAGGATCCTGGGTAAAAGCCATTTTACATTCAGATGCTGCTAGCTAAGCTCTCCCTCCCCCCTCCTCTCCTTTGTTATGTAGCAATGCTTGGAAACGAGAATATGGGAACAAGATTGTGGTGCCTTCTCAGAGATAGCTAGGGCTAAGGAAGCGCCCAAGGCCAACCGGTGCTTGAGAACGATAAAACAGTAACAATGTGTGAATGTGCCCTGCATAGAGTGTCCCCACCCGTAGGAATCCTTTTGATGTATACCTTAAACGTTTGCTCTTTGTGCATGCTCGCCAGTCTCTCAATCTGCTTTTACAGTCTTGCAATATGTTACAATAAACTAGAAACTTTTTATCAAGAAGGTCTCGTTATTGAAACATCAGACTTGACAAATAGCCACTGATGGATCTCTGCTCCACATGCTGATCCAATCCCCTCTTGAAACTGTCCACGTTTGTAGCCACCACCTCTTCTGGCAGTGAATTCCACGTGTTAATCACCCTTTGGGTGAAAAAGGACTTCCTTTTATCAGTTCCAACCTGACTGCTCAGCAATTTCATTGAATGTCTGAGCAGTCACGTTAGAACTGATAAAAGGAAGTACTTCTTCACCCGAAGGTATGGCCATCTTCTTCCCCCTCCCTCCTTCGAGAAGTGAGCACGCAAACGACTGAGCAGTAAGAATGCACCGTGGAACCTTTCCCTTCCCTCGTCCCTGCGAGGAGTTTGACAATGATGGTAATGAAGAGGAAAGTGGGCTTTCAAAGTGACATGCCTTGCCACCCAGGAGTAGAAGACGCTATCACCGTTCCCGTCAAGAAAGATAGAACTGTCACCAGATGTTTGTAGAACTGGGGAGACATCCGATACATCGTGTTTGTTTTGGACGACAACGGCCGTCAGGGAGACGGAAAGGCAGTTAGTGCTACGTGCACATAACATGTTGGGTGAAAATGTGATTGTCCTTCCTCCTTGTCCCCGGTAAAACATGATAAAATTGAGTGACATTCTGCCTTGTTCCCTGTGAAATGCCAGCTGAAGGATGATTTGGAGAGTATGCCTCTCTCTTGTCTACAGGGCTACAGCTGCTGTGGACCAGTCAACTCTTAAGAGTGAAGACACAATTGGGAAAGGTGCAGGGGTGGAATTCTAGCAGAAGCTCATTTGCATATTAAGTCACACCCTCTGATGTAGCCAATCCTCCAAGAGCTTATAGCTTGTAAGCTCTTGGAGCATTGGCTACATCAGGGATGTGTGGCCTAATACGCAAAGGAGCTCCTGCTAGAATTCCACCCCTGGAAAGGCATGTTGATTAGAGGAGGTGCTGTTCGAAGAACAAACTACTCTAGGAAGGAAGGAAGGAAGGAAGGAAGGAAGGAAGGAAGGAAGGAAGGAAGGAAGGAAGGAAGGAGGGAAGGAGGGAAGGAAGGAAGGAAGGAAGGAAGGAAGGAAGGAAGGAAGGAAGGAAGGAAGGAAGGAAGGAAGGAAGGAAGGAAGGAAGGAAGGAAGGAGAAGAAGAAGACATTGGATTTATATTCCACCCTCCACTCAGAGTCTCACAGAGCAGCTCACAATTTCCTTTACCTTCCTCCCCCACAACAGACACCCTGTGAGGTGGGTGGGGCTGAGAGGCTCTCTCAGAAGCTGCCCTTTCAAGGACAACCTCTGCCAGAGTTCTGGCTGACCCAAGGCCATTCCAGCAGCTGCAAGTGGAGGAGTGGGGAATCAAACCTGGTGCTCCCAGATAAGAGTCCAAGCACTTAACCACTACACCAAACTGGAAAAGCGACTTGCTTAAGCTACCAGTTCAGTGTTAGGAAATGCCTGGAGATTCGTTGGGGTGGACCCTGAGGAGGGCGGGGTTTGAGGAAGGGAGGGACTTTGATGGGGTATCATTCATTCATTCATTCATTCATTCATTCATTCATTCATTCATTCAGTAAATCTATATTCCACTCTACCCCACGAATGGGTCCAGGGCGGATTACAACATACAAGTCCTATGAAGAAAGGCTGAAGGAGCTGGGCATGTTAAGCCTGAAGAGGAGGTGGCTGAGAGATGATATGATCACCATCTTCAAGTACTTGAAGGGCTCTCATATTGAGGATGGTGCGGAATTGTTTTCTGTGGCCGCAGAAGGTCGGACCAGAACCAATGGGTTGAAATTTCCGACTCAACATTAGGAAGAACTTCCTGACAGTTAAGGGCGGTTCCTCAGTGGAACAGACTTCCTCAGGAGGTGGTGGGCTCTCCTTCCTTGGAGGTTTTCAAACAGAGGCTAGATGGCCATCTGACAGCAATGAAGATCCTGTGACTTTAGCGGGAGGTTTTTGTGAGTTTCCTGCATTGTGCAGCGGGTTAGACTAGATGACCCTAGCGGCTCCTTCCAACTCTACTATTCTATGATTCCAAAATTACAACAGACATCGAAAATCAATAAAAACAATCTATTAAAACAAGTAGAAGCCTCCTGGTGCAGAGCAGTAGACAGTATAATGGTATGGTATAAAGTTAGAACAATTTTCAGTTGTCCACTAATTAGGGTTGCCAAGTCCAGTTCAAGAAATATCTGGGGTCTTTGGGGGTGGAGCCAGGAGACATTAGGGGAGGAGCCAAGATCAAGGCTGTAACAAGCATCATTGAACTCCAAAGGGAGTTCTGGCCATCACATTTAAAAGGGACGGCACACTTTTTCAATGCCTTCCTTCTACAGGAAAGAATGAAGGATAGGGGCACCTTCTTTTGGGACTCATAGAATTGGACCCCCTGGTCCAATCTTTTTGAAACTTGGGGGGCTATTCTGGGGAGAGGCACTATATGCTATATTGAAAGTTTGGTGCATCTACCTCAAAAAACAGCCCCCCCCCGAGCCCCAGATACCCGCAGATCAATTCTCCATGATTTTCTATGGAAATAAATCTCCATATGGAATAACAGAGTTCCCAGCAGACATTTCCCTCCCCTCCCCCCGCTTTCTGACAACGCTGAAGCATGGGGAGGGCCTCCAAACGGGGGATCTCCTGCCCCAACCTGGTGATTGGCAGCCCTATGTGAAAGCAACGTCACCCCAGAGTCGGAAACGACTGGTGCTTGCACAGGGGACCTTTCCTTACCTAGAAATTAGCAGTGGAGCAAAGCATATGCAGAGAACAGCTACTGAAGGGTTGCAAACTTGCACTGCCGTTACAGCTCACTGCTCAGGCAAAGGCATCTCCCTCCTCTTTGCAAACCAGGCAACCGGCAGCGGGCTGAGCGCATAAAGGGTTCGCCGTCTGTTGCATGCATGCACGCGGTCTGTTTTTTCCATGGGAGGGAGCGCGCAGAGCCCCGAGCTGGTGCTAACTGCTGGGTGCTTTTTGTGCAGCAAGAGAGCTGCAAGCTGGGACTGGAGGGCCGGGTGGTTCCCGCACGCTCCTCCGCCGCTCATTGGCTGACGGATCCCGCCCCCAACTCCCCCTCCTGTGGGGGCAGGCAAGCAGACGCCTCTTTGCCCTGAGCCGGATGGTCGCTGGACAGGTGCTTTTTGGCCAAGGGCGCATGGCTTAGGTGCCAGCGCCCCCCTCCCGCCAGCCATGGCCCGCTGCCATTCCCCCGAGGGCTGGCACCGCGGCAGCCCCTCCTGCTGGGGTTCTCCCCCAGGGGGCCATCGAAGACCAGCCCAGGCAGCTCCCCCAGCAGCAGCAGAGGCCGTTGGACCCGCTGGAGAGCCGCACGCAGGCCCACCCGGAGGAGATGGAGAGACTGCGGGACCCCTTGGTGGATGCCTCCCCTGGGCACCAGCGCCTGGCCCGGCCCCAGAAGCCGCCCGCCCGATCTGGCCTGAGCCGGCAGTAGCAGCGACGACTAGGAGACTCCCGCCCCTTCTCTCATTTTTCCTCAGAGGCGGAGCGGGCGGCGCCGCTGTGCTGCTGCCTCTTCTCCACTTCAGCATAGCTGCTCCTCCGAAATGGGCTCAGAAGGACCCGGACTTGCAGCTCACTATGCTCCTTGGCACCGTTTCGCCCCCCCCTCCCCCCGCTTTTAGATTTTTGGAGAGCGGGGGAAGAGGCTGCAAATCCAGGGCGGGAGGGTTGGGAAGCCTACCACTAATTAATGATGTCATATTTCCAGTGGGTCTTTTCAAGGGAGGCCCATTTAGTTTAGTTTGGTTTAACGTGGATGCCCGCTGCCTCACCCGGTGGCCTGGCAGAACAGCTTCAGGCTGCAGACCCTGAGAAAAGCTGGCAAATCTGGCAGGGCCCTGATCGCCAACAGAAGCATGTTCCACCAGGCCGAGGCCAGAGCAGAAAAAGCCCTTGTTGAGGTCAGACAGACATCCTTAAGGCCAGGGACAACCAAGAGATGTTGTTTTTCTGAGCGTAAAGCCCTTCGGGGCACATACTTCTCCCCACCACAGACACCCTGTGAGCAGTGTTCCCTTTAAGCTGAGTTAACGTGAGGTAGCTCGCAGATTTTTAACCTCCAGCTCACACATTTTTGTCTTAGCTCAGGAAAGATGGCCCCAGAGCACACAAATGTATGCAGTTGCTCACCACTTTAACGGCAGTAGCTCACAACATTAAGGCCAGTAGCTCACAAAGTAGAACTTTTGCTCACAAGACTCTGCAGCTTAGAGAGAACATTGCCTGTGAGGTAAGTAGATCTGAGAGAGCATCTCACCTTCTCTAACCTCTCAACGTGGTTTAATGAATGGACTTAATAGGCTGTCTTCAAGTTCCAGTGTTACGACAGGGGGGGAGAGAAACATGCTGGATGTCTGGAGATGATTTCTCCAAGTCAAAGTACGATCAGTTAGCCTGAATGACGATTTCTTCATTCATTTCTTTATGAAAGCTGAAGCCCACTCATGTTATTAAATTGTATTGATCTACATTAACTATGCATATGGAGTCACCAGTCCAACAGCCACTCAATTTGATAGAACCACCCTTAGAATTGTGGATCCAAAGCCACAGCCTTGACTTGATGGCCTGATGGGATCACAACTACAATTAGTTAATTGTCACTTAGATGAAATGATCAACGGGAACCATGGAAGGCTCAAAATACAGGGTAAAGGTGGGTTATGAAGTTTCTCTCAGAGGTCACCCTGACAGTTCAAAGAATTGGACAAAAGCTTGACCTTTAACCCAAGCTTTCTGTACGCAATCCGGATCCATAAGGAAGTCACTACCTATGAACTGCCATTGGGTATCTCACTGGGATGGTCCAGACTAGTCAGATATATTCAGATTTTGGAAGCTGAGCACAGTCAGCCCTGGTTAGTACTTGGATGGGAGATCACAAAAAAAAAGTCCAGGTTTGCTAACCATGTTGAGAGGCAATGGCAAACCACCTCTGTTCATCTCTTACCTTGAAAACCCTGTGAGGTCACCATAAATCAGCTGTGACTTGACAGCTCTTTACACCATCACCACCGTCCCACAGTATACGATACTCCTCAAGTCTCAGTAAGAAAGGTAGACTATAAATGGATGGATGGATGGATGGATGGATGGATGGATGGATGGATGGATGGATGGATGGATGGATGGATGGGTGGGTGGGTGGGTGGGTGGATTGATGGATGGATGGATGGATGGATGGATGGATGGATGGATGGATGGATGGATGGATGGATGGATGGATGGATGGATGGATGGATGGATGGATGGGTGGATGGATGGATGGATGGATGGATGGATGGATGGATGGATGGATGGGTGGGTGGGTGGGTGGATGGGTGGGTGGGTGGATGGGTGGGTGGATGGGTGGGTGGATGGATGGATGGATGGATGGATGGATGGATGGATGGGTGGGTGGGTGGATGGATGGATGGGTGGGTGGATGGGTGGGTGGATGGGTGGGTGGGTGGATGGGTGGGTGGGTGGATGGGTGGGTGGGTGGGTGGATGGGTGGGTGGATGGGTGGGTGGGTGGATGGGTGGGTGGGTGGATGGGTGGGTGTATGGATGGATGGATGGATGGATGGGTGGGTGGGTGGATGGATGGATGGATGGATGGATGGATGGATGGATGGATGGATAGATGGATGGATGGATGAGTGGATGGATGAGTGGGTGAGTGGATGGATGGGTGGGTGGATGTATGAATAGACAGACAGACAGACAGACAGACAGACAGACAGACAGACAGACAGACAGACAGACAGACAGACAGACAGACAGACAGATAGATAGATAGATAGATAGATAGATAGATAGATAGATAGATAGATAGATAGATAGATAGATAGATAGATCAGCTCTTCCCCAGTGCTGTCTGATCTTGATGTGGGAATCACTCCTTCTGCGCACAGAGAAGCCGCTGTCTTACTGCACCTCAGTCTAAAAGGGCCTTTGATGCGACTGATCAATGGAAGGACGTTGTTGATTGATAATGGCATAATATGTTATAATTAGATGTCGGCGGGCATTTTTATATACAAAGGCAAGCTGGCGAGTGAATCAACTTTATCCCATTCTTCATGAGATCGCCTTCCAATCCCTAATCATGGCACACAATGAAAGATGTTACGGACAAAGGAATCTGAAAATTGCTTTTTTGCTTCCTAAGGACCCAGAATGCAGACTCAATGCCATCAAAGAATAATTTAGAGTTTGGAGGGGGTGGTGGAATCTCTCATTCAGAGCTTGTCCCCATTGCTGGGTTATACTGAGTCTTCCATTCCAAAGCTCAGCTACACAGTTCTATGAACTTTGTCAACAAGACGACTTTGTCAACAAGAAGGAGCCATGGCTCCGCGGTAAAGCCTCTGTTTTGCATGCAGAAGGTTCTAGATTCATTTTATTTTTTATTTAGTTCCATTTATATTGAATCATAGAATCGTAGAGGTGGAAGGGGCCTCCAGGGTCACCTAGTCCAACCCCCTGCACAATGCAGGAAACTCACAAACGCCTCCCCCTAAATTCACAGGAACTTCATTGCTGTCAGATGGCCATCTAGCCTCTGTTTAAAAACCTCCAAGGAAGGAGAGCCCAATTTCATAGAATCCTAGAGTTGGAAGGGACCTCTAGGGTCATCTAGTCCAACCCCCTGCACAATGCAGGAATCTCACAAACACCTCCCCCTAAATTCACAGGATCTTCCTTGCTGTCAGATGGCCATCCAGCCTCTGTTGAAAAACCTCCAAGGAAGGAGAGCCCACCACCTCCCCAGGAAGTCTGCCCTCCCCGTCGAAGTGGGCTCAGGGCGGCTTACATGCTCATGCAAATGCATGGGTATAACATATAATAGGACATAAAAACCATAAAACAATTTAAAAACATAAAAATTCACATTTCGATGCTATGATCTTACGATCAGATTTATATTCTCTATAGGCGAGTCTTAGATGGTCCTTTCCGCTGCTGCTATAGAGCAGCTTGCAAGAGGTGGTCCAGATGTTTCCCGAGTACTGTAATGGCCAGCAATCTAGTTTGCAAATGACTGGTGGAAGAGTGCCGTCTTACAGGCCCTGCAGATCTGTATGAGCTCTCGCAGGGCCCTAAATTCTCCCGGCAACTCATTCCACCAGCGTGGGGCCAATACAGACAAGGCCCTGGCTCTAGTTGTCATGAGCTTGGCCTCCTTATGGCTGGGAATTGAGAAAAGATTTTGTGACCTAGACCGGGGAAGATGTGGGGAAAGGGGTCCCTAAAGTATGCAGGTCCCTGGCCATATAGGGCCTTAACGGTAAGGACCAGCACCTTGAAACGACCCCAATTCAGTCCCCAGCATCTCCAGTTAAAAGGACCAGGCAGGAGATGATGCAAAAGATCTCTATCTAAGACCCTGAAGAGCTGCCGCCAATACAAGTGGACAACACGGGCCTTGATGAACCAGTAATTGTGTTCAGTATAAAGCAGTCGCACGCGTTCATGTGATATGCCTTAGACCAGGGGTGTCAAACATGTGGCCCGGGGGCCAAATCTAGCCCCCGGAGGGCTCCTATCAGGCCCCTGAGCTCTTGCCTGCTTCCTTCTCCCTCTCTCTTGCTTCCTTCTGCATCGCTGCTTGCTTTGCAAGGCTTGCTCAGTCACACAGGCCTAGGACCTGCCTACCTTAGGAACCGTCTCTCCCCACATGTTCCCCAGAGAGTACTGAGATCAGGCTCTCAAAATCTGCCTGCTATCCCCGGGCCAAAGGAGGCCCGTCTGAAATCCACCAGGGACAGGGCCTTCTCTGTAACGGCTCCTTGCTGGTGGAACCAGCTGCCGGAAGAGGTGAGGGCCCTACGGGACCTTGGCCAGTTCTGCAGGGCCTGTAAGACAGCCCTCTTCCGGCTGGCCTATAATGAACTGGCATTAGAGATTCTATCGAAGGTTCAGTGTAGCATTTTGATAGATTGCTGTTTAAATGTTTTATTATTTTACTGTTGTTGTTTTTTTCCGGTTTAAATGAAGTTTATTGTAAAACACACAAATAAACAATACATACAACACCAACTAAAACACAACAAGACACATAACAACACAATCCCAATGATAAACATACAATAAACCCCCCACCATTCCACCCACATAAATAAGGAGCTAAACGGGTTATACCAAATAACTGTGTTAATGTCTTACCACAATACCAATACTTTCTGCCCAAAGATACATTGGTTCCCAAGATTTCATACATTCTTCCCAGTTACCATCTCTCAATCTTACTGTCAAAATGTCCATTTCGGCTATATCTAATAACTTAACTAAAAATTCTTCCTTATCCGGAATTTGGGGAAGCTTCCAGTACTTCGCGTAAAGTATCCTTGCTGCAGTTATCATATGCATCAATAGCTTTTTTTCCCCCCAGGACAGATTTTCTTTACAAATACTCAAAAGATAAAGTTCTGGCACATGATTAATCCTTTTCTTTTGAAAAACCTTATGAATCCAAATATTTACATAAGTCCAAAATTTTTTGGCGAATTCACAGCTCCACCAAATATGATAAAGTGTCCCTTTAATTTTTTTACATTTGTTGTTATACATTGGGTTTATTTTGGCTAGTCTTTCTGGGGTAATGTACCACCTGTACATCATTTTATACAAATTTTCTTTTAAAACTATTGCTTTAGTCAATACGATATTATTTTTCCAAATTTTTTCCCACTCCGTTAATTCAATCGAATAGCCAAAATCCTGTAACCACCTTACCCAACTTTCTTTAACTGCTTCCTTCTGCATCTCATATTTTAAAAGCCACTCATAGATTTTAGAAATAAGCTTCTGAGGTTCATAAATTATACTATCAAATTCATTTATCTCTGAGTCCTTCGGAAACCCCAGGCCTTTATCCACCTGAAACATCGATTTAACCTGGCACCTCACCCACCAATCCGAAATTATATTTCCATCGAGTATTAAGTTATTATCTCTATCTAGTAATGTAGCATAATTATGAGACTTTCCCCAATCATAAATGTTCGGATATGTAGCCGCCTCCACTGGGGATAGCCAAAATGGGGTATATGAATACACTCTCTTTTTAATTTCAATCCAAACCTTATAAATTGCCTTACGTATTTCATGCCTTAAAAAATTACTATTTCTCTGAGGTGGATGGTACCAAATATATGCGTGCCAGCCCTTAATTAATCCTGCACCTTCCAATGCTAACAATCTTTTATTATCCAGCAAAAGCCATTCCCTAGCCCAGGCTAAACACGATGCTTTATAATATAATGTCCAATCCGGTAAGGCCATTCCCCCTCTTAATTTAGCTTCCTGTAGGACTTTTAACTTAATCCTTGGCCTCTTGTTTTGCCAGATAAAGGCCAAGACTTTTCTGTTAAGTTTCTGAAAAAACGGCTTAGGTAATTCAATTGGGATCATTTGGAATAAAAATAAAATTCTAGGGAGAATATTCATCTTAACCGTTGCTATCCTTCCTAAAAGGGAGATTTGCAAATCTTTCCATTTCTCCAAGTCCGATTCAATTTTCTTCAGGATCTTCTCATAGTTATCTCTATAAAGAGATTTCACATCATTTGTTAAAAATATACCTAAATATTTAATTCTCTTTTCATATTTAAATCCTGTTTTGGTCTCTAATAGCGTTATTTGTTCTTTACTCATATTTTTTGTTAAGAATTTTGTTTTTTCCCTATTAACTTTAAATCCAGAGACCTCTCCAAACTGTTGTAGCCTTGTTAACAAATTATCAATAGCAGGAATAGGGTCTTCTAGAATAAACAGTAAATCGTCCGCAAAGGCCTGGATTTTAAATTCTTGTTCTTTTATTTTCAGGCCCCTAATTTCTTCATCCTCTCTTATCTTTTTAATTAAAAGCTCTATTGTCATTACAAAGAGAAGGGGAGACAGAGGACAGCCCTGCCTCGTCCCCTGTTCTATCTCAACCGATTCTGAAATATTCCCATTTATATTTATTTTCGCAGTTTGTTTAGTATATATAGCTTCTATACATCTTTTAAAGTTCTTGTCACAGCCTATCGCTTCCAGTACTTTACCAAAGAAATTCCAATTAACGTTATCAAACGCTTTTTCTGCGTCTAGGGAAATACCTGCAAATTGCTTTCCTGGGTGTTCTTTATAGTACTCTACAATATTTAAAAGGTATCTTAAATTCCGCTGCATCCTTCTCCCAGGAATAAATCCAGTTTGGTCTTCGTGCACTATGCTTGTAACAATTTTCTTAAATCTCTCTGTCAGTATCATCGCAAAGATTTTGTAATCTGCATTCAGGAGGGAGATAGGTCTATAATTTTTTATGTCTGTTGAATCCGTCCCTTCTTTATGGATTAAAGAAATTAATGCTTCCCTCCAAGACACTGGGATTATGGCCGATTGTTGTATTGCCTCTACGACTCTCTTGTAGGGAATTAAAAGCAGTTCTTCAAAAGTTTTATACACTTCCACCGGTAGGCCATCCAGCCCCGGTGTCTTATTAGATTTCTGTTTTTTAATTGCCTCGATTACTTCATGAATCGAAATAGGGCTCTCTAAAATTTCTTGTTGTTCTTTAGATAATTGCTTCATATTAGCGCTTTTAATATATTCCTCTTGTTGCTGTTCAGAGATTTCTTGCTTTCTATAAAGATTTCGATAAAAACTTTGAACAATTTGCCTCATTTGATTTTCCTGTGTAACTTCTAAACCTTCTTTGTTTTTTAACGAGCTTATAATTCTTTTGTCTCTCTCTTTCTTAAGTTTGTACGCTAACCATCTACTTGTTTTGTTGGCATTTTCGAAGTAATTTTGCTTAGCCCATTTAAGTTTCTTTTCTAGTTCTTCTGTCAACCATAAATTAATTTGATGTTGCGTAGCTTGTATTTTAGCTTTTATCTCTTTAGTGTTTCTAATCTTTTGTTGTTCTTCATGTCCCTTCATCTCTTTCACCAAATCATTATATAGCTTTATTCGCCCTCTATTTCTTTTAGCTGTATAACTAATGGCTAAACCTCTAAAAAAAGCTTTAAAGGTGTCCCAAATATTTTGTATGCTTGTATCCTTCTCTAAATTGCGTTGAAAGAATTCCTTTATTTCCTTTTTCGCTCTTTCCAAGAACATAGTTTCTTTTAATATCTGAAGATTTAAAGTCCATCGGCTATTTCTTAAAGGGTGTTGCAAAATCACCTGCACTGGGTTATGGTCTGCAAACGTTTTAGGTAAAATATTAGCTTGATTAATTAGAGGGACTAGACCTGTTGACGTCCAACACATATCGATTCTGGACCAGCACCTATATGGATGAGAATAATATGTAAACTCTTCTGCTTGAGAGTTTTTAACTCTCCAAATATCAACCAAACTTAATTCTTCTGCCATTCTAAAAAAGGTCTTAGGTAAAGCACCACGTGATAGAAGTTTCTTCTGTTTTTCAAGTTTTTTATCTTTTTTGACATCAAATACTGCGTTATAGTCTCCTATAACACAGCAGTCTTGTACTTGCAGTTCCACTAATTTACCATGAAGATCCTTATAAAAATTTTCTTGCTTATCGTTAGGGGCATATATGTTCACAACGAAGATTTTCCTTTTGTTGATTGTAGCCTCAATTATTAAAATCCTTCCCAATTCATCTTTATATATCAATCTAGATTCTATATTTTGCTTGACATATATAGCCACCCCTCTTTTTTTTCCGGCATCGCTTGAGTAATATAACTGTCCCAGTTTCTTATTCTGCAAAAATTTAATATCATCCTTTTTTATATGTGTCTCTTGAAGACAAACTAGTTGAGCCTTGGTTTTTTGAAGCTGCAAAAAGATCCTTCTTCTTTTTTTGGGTTCATTTAACCCATTAACATTTACAGATATGATCTGTAATCCCGTCTTGTCTGTCATCCTAGTAAAGCCTTACTATCTGATATATGCCCCTGATCTCTCTTTGTGTGTTGTCTTGTTTTAATTCTCTCTCTTTTAAATTTCTGATTATCCTCTTCCTGCTTCCCAAACGGGTCTGTATCTTCCTCCTGTTCCTCTTCTACATCAGATCTCCGGCCATTTGGATCAACAAAACTATTCCAAAAATCCTCCATTTGTGTCAAATTTGTAATATTTTGTCTTTTAGCTTGATAGATGAAAAAAAATACCCTCTGGGGTCAGCCACCTAAATTGTATTGACTGCTTTAATAGCCAGTTTGTTAACTTTTTGTATTCAAATCTTCTCTGACGAATTGACCACGGGACGTCTTTTAAAACTTTAATAGTAACGCCTTTCCAATTCAATCCGTCCTCTCTTGTCTTCCGTTGTATTTTTTCACACGTCACAACTCGGGAAAACCTGATCAGTACTTCTCTTGGTAGGTTATGTCTTTTTGTGTACGCTGTAGAAACCCTTTTGGCCCACTCAACCTCTCTCAAATCTTCCAATAGTGGGTCCGCCCCTTCTACATTTAAAATTTCCAAAAATTTTTGTTCCAAGTTCTCCCCCCTCTCTTCCGGAACATTCTGGAACCGAAGTATGTATGCAGCCTTTTCTAACTCGAGCCTTACGACTCTATCCTCCAATCTGTCAAATCTGACTTATTTTCCCTTACCGTCTCAGCTGTAATTTTACTTTGATCTTCCAGATTTCCCATTTTAGCCGCTAAACTATGTAATTGCTGGGTGTTTGCTAGAAGCTGCTTTTGAAAATCTTCCACTTTTTCATTAGTCTTTTTGATTTCTCCCAAAAGATCAGTTTTCATTTCCGCCAAGGCCTCTTGGTTTTGTTTGAAACCTGCCATCATCAAGGCCTGCAGTTTCTCTAAAGGGTCTTGGTTCTCCACTAATGGTATAGGTTTAGGGCCTCCTGGGGAGGTACCTTGACCCAGTTTCTTAATTTTCGCCTCCAACTGTCTCTCTTTCTTCTCCTTATCTCCCATATTTTAAATAGTTCTCACTCACAAGTCAATACAAATTAAATGAGATCAACTGCCTAGTCTTATATCTTCTAAGTTTTTCAAAAACAAGTCTGGAAGCAAAATAAAAAAGTTCAGCTCAAACTGGTGCCAGACCCTACTCAGTACTGATGCCAAGTCTCCCTCTGCAACCAAAACTCCAGTAAGGTTCGTTCTCTGTAAAATATGGCACTCATAAGGATTTAAGAGATCAACAAAAACAATATCAACAATTCATTTTCTAGCATCAAGGTAATCAATAATTCAATAAATCAGTAAATCAATAATTCATTGATCTCAACACAAATAATTAATTTTAAACTCATTCACAACTATGTCCGTTTTTCTCTCCTTCTTTCTTCTTCTTTCCCTTCTTCTTCTTCTTTGTCTTTCCCTCCTGTTATTCCAGTTAGCAAACAACTCAGTTCAGCTCCATTCAGTTCTCCCCCTTCTTCAGTAAGGCACGACCCGCTATAAAATCTCGACCGGGTCTAACAGACGGTGTCCCGCCCTCTATAAATGACTCTTAAGCAATATATCAGTAGCCTCAATTTATAGTTCAAAGAGAAGCCTACAAAATGCCTTCCAGGCTTCAGTCATTATTATTTTACTGTTTTAACTGTTGTTAATTGATGTATTTTAAATTTAAAATTCTATGTTAGATTTTATATGCTGTGAGCCGCCTTGAGCCACTTCGGTGGGAAGGGTGGGATATAAATTGAAATAAACTTAAACTTAAACACAGGAGCTACAGAGCGAAACCTCTATTTTCTCCATTGGTTGAGGCTCCTCCCCCTCCTGGTCCCCTGAGGAGTGAGGGAAAGAGACAGAGCTTCCTTTGCCCAGTTCCCCAGACCCCATGGGAGAAATACAAAGGAAGCATCTTTAAGACCAACGAGTGCTGATTTTTTAAGCATGTTTTATTTTAGGTTTTAAAAAAAAAAAACCTTCAATCATGTTTTGTCTGTATTCATTATAAAGTTTATATCTCTGTGTGACGGAACCGGCCCGATTCTGCCTTCAGGCCCGATCCCGTCAGCTCCCTATTGAGTCGCCAACTCCTGGAGGGAGCTATTTCTCCTCCTGCCCCTTGGGCTCGCTGCCACCACCTGCTCAGTCCCGGGGTTCAGATTGAGAGGAACAGGACTCCCAATCCCCCTCTCCAGCTGTGAGGCTAGGCCTCCAGGTCCTCTGCCACCCTGTACTTGGGTTTCACAGAGACCTCAGCACTTCTTTGGGGCACCCCTGGAGGATTGGCACCTTATCCAACTGCATGCCTTCCCCCCTTCACCTGGGGCCCCCTTCTTAACACAGCGTGGTCTAAAGCGGTCTGGGGATCTATGTGGTACAGAGATTGACTGCCAGTATTTAAAACAGAAAAAAAAACCATTTATTTAAAAAGAGAAAAAGATAGGAAAAGAAAAACAACCCAAAAACAGTTGCATTTACAAAATTAGCACAGCACAGCAAACAGCATAACAAAGAAAAGTTGATTATAAACGCATCCTGCTGGCCCTGATCTAAACTTGCCCTGTCTTGTGAATTACTTACTTAGTCCGCCTGCCTGGGGGCCTCCCCGGCAGGAGCCTCCATTGCTCACCACATGCTCGCTCGAGCCCCAGTTCAAATCTGCCTTCTCTTCCTGCCTAACACATGCAAGGAACAACAGCACTTCCTGCCTCTCTAGGAGATTTTCCCCCTAGTGTTGTTGGTTTGGCTCTGGAAGGGAGGGGGGAAGTGAGGGGAAGGCTACAACGCTTGCTGAGGGATTTACTGACCCCTGCCAAATGAAGCACCACCACTGACTAAAATGGCGTTTCTCCACACTCTGCAACCTAATCTTGAATAGGTACACACATGGCCTGGCCTGGCAAGGTCTAATTTATGTCAGATTTGGCCCTCATCAGAAATGAGTTTGACACCCCTGCCTTAGACTAAAATCAATAGAAAGGACTCAATGCATTCAAGTCCTGCCCTGGGGTGTGTGGAGCTGTGTGATATCTCCCTCTAGTCCGGCTCACTTTGTCTGGTCAACTAGACAAAAAGAGGGCTTGGGAAACTAGACGGCATCTGGTCACTGGTTTTTTTGGCCACAGAGTGTTGGACTGGAAGGGCCATAGGTAGGGTTGCCAAGTCCAATTCAAGAAACATCTGGGGACGTTGGGGGTGGAGCCAGGAGACATTGGGCGCAGAGCCAGGAGCAAGGGTGTGACAAGCATAATTGAACTCCAAGGGAGTTCTGGCCATCACATTTAAAGGGGCAGCACACTTTTTTAAATGTCTTCCTTCCGTAGGAAATAATGAAGGAAGGGACACCTTCTTTTGGGGCTCATAGAATTGGACACCCTGGTCCAATCATTTTGAAACTTAGAGGATACTTTAGGGAGAGGTACTAGATACTATACTAAAAATTTGGTGCCTCTACCTCAAAGTACAGCTCCCCCAGAGCCCCTGAAACCTCCAGATCAATTCCCCATTATACCCTATGAGAATCGATCTCCACATAGGCAATAATGAAGTGCTCAGCAGACGTTTCCCTCCCCCCCTTCCCCGTTTCTGGCGACTCTGAAGTGAAAGATTGGCTTCTCTACTCATGAGTTGCTGCGGATTTCTTCAAAGTAACACAGACACCCCATCCCAAGAGGAAGCCTTTCAGTCGGAGACTGGAGCCTCCGGAGGTGGAAAGTCACATGGTGGCTGTAGGGGCAGGGCTTCCCCCGTCGGCCAGCTGACTGGGGGTGGGAAGGAGCCTGGGAAAGTGGAAGAACCCCTTCTGGCATCTGGGGATTGGCAAGCCTAGCTGTAGGCCTGATCCAACATTTTTATTTATTTATTTATTTATTTATTTATTTATTTATTTATTTATTTATTTATTTATCTATCTATCAGATTTATATCCTGCCCTCCTCTGACGGGCTCAGGGCAGCTTACAACAGTTAAAAATATCAATAATTAGCAGACATGGAATATTAAAAATAAAATGTGTAATAAAACATTTCCATACGTATCCACAATCACCGACCCATTCATTAAAAGTCCAAAATGGCAGGTTTCTGATTTCCATTATATTAATTCAGTGAGATTGTTGGTGCTGTCAGGTAATAGCCACCTCCCCCTAACCATTGAAGGTAAGTTTGAATAATTCGGTCTCACAGGCCCTGCGGAACTGTGGCAGGTCCCGCGGGGCCCTGATGTTTTCGGGGAAGGCATTCCACAGAGCGGGGGCTATTACCGAGAAGGCTCTGGTGGTGGAAAATCGAGCTTCTTTCATTCCAGGGATCTTAGGGAGATTTTGAGACACTGAATGTAGTGCTCTCTGTGGTAAATATGTGGAAAATCGATCCCGAAGGTAGACAGGTCCCAGGCCATACAGGGCTTTAAAGGTTATGACCAGCACCTGGAAGCGAATGCGGAATGCCACATGGCTTCATTGAATCATAGAATTGGAAGGGACCTCTAGTCCAACCCTCTGCACAATGCAGGAAACTCACAAACACCTCCCCCTAAATTCACAGGATCTTCATTGCTGTCAGATGGCCATCTCTCTCTCTCTCGGCTTGGCTTCGCGAACGAAACCTCCAAGGTGTTGGAAATATGTCTCTGTTTTGGATGTCCTTTGCAATGTTCTAAAGTTCCAGTCATTATAGGGTTAACACTGTGCCTGATTCCCTGTTGTTTGCATGACCTAGGAAGAAGATACTGACTGCTGCCAATCAAGGTCTAGAAGCGGGAAAACCTGTTTTGTTTGTTTGGTCAATTAGTCAGGTGACTTCCTTTGTTCAGGCAGAGAGGTCAAGAAGAAGGAGGAAGTTGCTTTCATTAAGCATGATCTTCTAGTGTGAGGATGTAGTTCTTTAGTGTTTGTTATTTTCACCTCCCAGTACCCTTTCCCTGTAGTAATAAATATGTTTTTACTTTTTCATGTTAAATGCCTCTCAATGATTAGTTGATCCAATGATCCATCGCACTGTTTGAGATAAAGAAATAGAAACAGAAATCCCTAACACAAGGAAGGAGAGCCCACCACCTCCCGAGGAAGCCTGTTCCACTGAGGAATTGCTCGAACTGTCAGGAAGTTCTTCCTAATGTTGAGCCGGAAACTCTTTTGATTTAATTTCAACCCTTTGGTTCTGGTCCTACCTTCCGAGGCCACAGAAAACAATTCCACACCATTCTCTTATGTTGGCTATTGCATATTTTAGGGGGGGGGGGGCAATGTCAATCATTTTTTACTCAGATCTCTGGCCCACACATAAAAATCTGGTTGCAAGTGCTGATCACAAGTGCTGGTTGCAAGAACCAGTTTGGTGTAGTCGTTAAGCGTGCAGACTCTTACTGGGAGAACCAGGGTTGACTCCCCACTCCTCCACTTGCACCTGCTGGAATGGCCTTGGGTCAGCCAGAGCTCTCTCTCGCAGAGCTGTCCTTGAAAGGGCAGCTTCTGGGAGAGCTCTCTCAGCCCCACCCACCTCACAGGGTGTTTGTTGTGGAGGAGGAAGGTAAAGGAGATTGTAAGCTGCTCTCAGATTCTGAGATGCGGAGTGGAGAGCGGGATATAAATCCAATATCTTCTTCTTCAATATCCCAAAATCATGTGGACAGCTAGAATATGTCCATTGGCTTTTAATCAAAATCCACAGCCCAAATGGAAATTATCCCCTCCCCATATTGCTGCATAAGTTAAATATAGGGTTGCCATCTCAAGATTAGGAAAATCATGGGAGGGACGGTGGCTCAGTGGTAGAGCATCTGCTTGGTAAGCAGAAGGCCCCAGGTCCAATCTCCGGCAACTCCAACTAGAAAGGGTCCAGGCATGAAAAACCTCAGCTTTGAGACCCTGGAGAGCCATGAATGGGGCTGTGGCTCAGTGGTAGAGCATCTGCTCAGGAAGCAGAAAGCCCCAGGTTCAATCTCCGGCATCTCCAACTAGAAAGGGTCCAGGCAAGTAGGCATGAAAAACCTCAGCTTGAGACCCTGGAGAGCCGCTGCCAGTCTGAGTAGACAAGACTGACTTTGATGGACTGAGGGTCTGATTCAGTATAAGGCAGCTTCATATGTTCACATGAACAATGGATCTCTCAAAACCTTTAGGGGAGGACGGTGGCTCAATGGTAATCTGCTTGGTAAGCAGAAGGCCCCAGGTTCAATCTCCGGCAACTCCAACTAGAAAGGGTCCAGGCAAGTAGGCATGAAAAACCTCAGCTTGAGACCCTGGAGAGCCGCTGCCAGTCTGAGTAGACAAGACTGACTTTGATGGACTGAGGGTCTGATTCAGTAGAAGGCAGCTTCATATGTTGATCATAGAATTACAGACTCATAAAGCTGGAAGGTACTGCCAGGATCATCTAGTCCAATGCCCTGCGCCATGCAGGAAATTCACAAATACCCCCTCCACACACACACGGACATCCCCAATGACCCCTGCACTATGCCCAGAAGCAGGGCCGGATCTAGGGGGGGCAGAGAGGGTGCTTGCCCTGGGTGCCGACCGAGGGGGGGGGTGCCAAATTGGGTATGGAGGCCATTGTGTTCTATGGGACCATAAGATAGAATGGCCCATAAGGGGGCGCCATTTTTTAATTTTGCCCTCCCTCAAAAAATATGTCGATCCGGTCCTGCCGAGAAGATGGCAAAAAACTCCAGGATCCCTGGCCAAACTGGCCTGGAGACAAATGGCTGCCTGACCCCAAAGCAGCAACCAGCACTTCCCTGGGTGTGCAAGAAAGGGCCGTAAGAACCAAGCCCTGATGCAGCCCTTCCTGCCCTCCTTCTCACCATCGGCCTAATTCACAGAATCAGCGTTGCTGTCAGATGGCCATCGAGTCTCAAACCTTGGAGATTTGAGGGTGGAGAAGAAGAAGAAGACTGCAGATTCATACCTCATCAGAGACTCAGAGCGGCTTACAGTCTCCCAGATAAGAGTCCACGCTCTTAACCACGACACCGAACTAGATAGATAGATAGATAGATAGATAGATAGATAGATAGATAGATAGATAGATAGATAGATAGATAGATAGATAGATAGATAGATAGATAGATAGATAGATAGATGATGGATGGATGGATGGATGGATGGATGGATGGATGGATGGATGGATGGATGGGTGGGTGGGTGGGTGGGTGGGTGGATGGATGGATGGATGGATGGATGGATGGATGGATGGATGGATGGATGGATGGATAGATAGATAGATAGATAGATAGATAGATAGATAGATAGATAGATAGATAGATAGATAGATAGATAGATAGATAGATAGATGATGGATGGATGGATGGATGGATGGATGGATGGATGGATGGATGGATGGATGGATGGATGGATGGATGGACTGAAGATTTATACCACACCCTTCTCTGAATCAGGGACTCAGAGCGGTTTACAATCTCCTATGTCTTCTCCCCCTCACAACAGACACCAAGTGTGTTAGGTGAGGCTGAGAGGGCTCTCACAGCAGCTGCCCTTTCAAGGACAACTCCTGCGATAGCTATGGCTAACCCAAGGTCGTTCCAGCAGCTGCAAGTGGAGGCTATTGAAGATTAGCTTGGGGAGGGTGGGGTGTGAGGGACCTCAGTATGATACAATGCCATAGAGTCGACCCTCCAAAGGGAACATATCTCTACAGATCATTTCTAATTCTGGGAGATCTCCAGATCCTACCTGGAGGTTGGCAACCCTAGTTGAAGAGTAGTTGTGCTGCAGCCCTGCTGTCTGATGGGAAAAATCCACTTTTCCAAAATGATTCCTTTGATGCCCACTGTGTACGTTAGGTTTTAACAGTATGTCTGGATAAGAGAGATGCAATTATTGCTATTTTTTTGGTCTGGTTTTATGTTTCAGTTGTACTGCCCGCCAACGTTATTGGCAATTCTTGTTGGAACACAAAAAGCTTGAAAAGTGTCTTCTCTTCATAAAAGTAGTGTCCTGCGTCTTACGACATAATCACAATGTTTTTGTTTTAAAATGACAGACATGCATAACAAAGAAATATCGATCCGTTCGCTTTTGCTCTCTAGATGTCAAGGCTTTCAACTGCCAAAGCCGTGTGGTGTGACCGGCTCTGGTAGTTTTTTGTTTCATTCTCGGAGTGCTCCAATTCTATTGTTAATGCACTTTTACAATTGTCACTCACAATGACGGATTCCTAAACCACAACTTCTCCTGAATGGGGCGGATTTTTGATTAAATAATTTGATTAAATAAAAAGAATCCATGTAAACAGAACCCGTTGAAAAAGCCCAGCAGGAGCTCATTTGCATATTAGGCCACACCCTCTGATGCCAAGCCAGCCAGAACTGCATTAATAAGAACATAAGAACATTAGAGAAGCCATGTTGGATCAGGCCAATGGCCCATCCAGTTCAACACTCTGTGTCACACGGTGGCCAAAAAACCCAAGTGCCATCAGGAGGTCCACCAGTGGGGTCAGGACACTAGAAGCCCTCTCCCACTGTGCCCCTCCAAGCGCTGAGAATACAGAGCATCACTGCCCCAAACAGAGAGTTCCATCTATACCCTGTGGCTAATAGTCACTGATGGACTTCTGCTCCATATACTTATCCAACCCCCTTGTCATGATCCTGGGCTTAGTGAGGCCTGCAGGCCCCAGGAAAGCCTGCTTAGGAGTTACTGGGAAAAGCCTACATTTCCCAGGATCCCGTCTATCCCTCTGATGGGTAGTAAGGGTTTTGGAGGGAAACAGGCCCAGAGAGGGGTGGGGCCTGGGAACAGTATATATAAAGGCCAAGCCCAGGAAGGGTTGCCAAGTCCAATTCAAGAAATATCTGGGGACTTTGGGGGTGGAGCCAGGAGACATTGGGGGCGGAGCCAGGAACAAGGGTGTGACAAGCATAATTGAACTCCAAGAAGGGACAGCATGCCTTTTTAAATGTCTTCCTTCCATAGGAAATAATGAAGGAAGAGGCACTTTCTTTTGGGGCTCATAGAATTGGACACCGTGGTCCAATCGTTTTGAAACTTGGGGGGTACTTTGGGGAGAGGCACTAGATACTATACGGAAACTTTGGTGCCTCTACCTCAAAAAACAGCTCCCCCAGAGCCCCCAAAACCTCCAGATCAATTCCCCATTATACCCTATGAGAATCGATCTCCACATAGGGAATAATGACGTGCTCAGCAGACGTTTCCCTCCAACACCACCCTCCCGTTTCTGGTGACTCTGAAGCGAGGGATTGGCCTCTCTACTCATGAGTTGCTGCCAACTTCTTCAAAGTAACACAGACACACCATCCCAAGAGGAAGCTTTTCAATCGGAGACTGAAGCCTCCGGAGGTAGAAAGGCACATGGTCCTCTGAGGATGGGGTTTTCCCCCACCGGCCAGCTGACTGGGGGTGGGAAGGAGTCTGGGAAAGTGGAAAAAACCCCACTGGGACCTGGGGATTGGCAAGCCTATATGTCTGAGAGCTGCGAGATAGGGAAGGGAGGGAGGGAAGGAAGGATTTTAAATGCAAAAAATGCAGTATCAAATTGATCCAAGAAGACTCCCTTCAGGAAAGATGCGTGAGTGCCTGAAGGATCTGCAGGATTCATGTTGCACCCCAAATCCTCTAGCTCTAACCTACCAAAAGAAGCATCCAATCCGTCCCTTGTCCAAGGCTTTGCCTGTCCTACTTAGCTGAGTTTTCCACCGCTCGCTCAACCCTCTGTTGGGTAAAAAAAAAAAAAGTCACACATCGACAGAGAGAAGAGTTTAAAAATAAAAATGCCTTCACAAGTGGGCTTTTCTCTCTCTCTCTCTTCCTTTCTTGGGGGAATGCTCCAGGGCCTGCGTTGGCTTCCCTCAGCTAAAAGGCTTGCTGATTTTCCATGGTACAAACTAGGTGGAAAGCTGAGTTCCCGGAATGATAAAGCAGGGGCTTGTTAATTTCTGCAGGCCTGCCGTGCACAGTTGGAACAGCTGCACGGAGCTTCGGTGAACTTTTACTGGGACGGCGTTAATTTGTGCCAAATGCAGACACGGTTGCATATGCTCGTTCCCAGTAGGCTTTGGCTGTGTGTGATGATAGCCGGCGGAGTGCTTATGCCCAAAATCACCCCTGATGTTTTCAAAAAGGGATGTTTGCTTCTTAAAATACCTCTATCGACAGTGGCCCAGAGCGGCTTGCAAAAACCATTCTACACTGCCACCCAATCGCAATTAAAATAAATGCAGCAACAAGATAAAACCACTTCCTGATCAGGTCTAGTCAGCCCTGTGCATCTGTCTGCTTGGCTGCACTCACGGGGAGTAACGAGCAGGAGTGGAATTCTAGCAGGAGCTCCTTTGCATATTAGGCCACACACCCCTGATGTAGCCAATCCTCCAGGAGCTTACAGGGCTTTTCGTACAGGGTCTACTCTAAGATCCAGGAGGATTGGCTACATTGGGGGTGGGGGTGGCTTAATATGCAAAGGACTTCCTGCTACAAAAAAACCCCTGCTTACCTCAATGATACCCTGCCTTTCTCCCCCACGTGGGCCCAAACAACAACCCTGCAAACACTCTCTCAGATTAGGCTGAGAGAGTAAGAATGACCCAAGGTCACTCGCTGAGCTTCCATGGAACAAGTGGGGATTTCAAGCTGGGTCTCCCACAGGCCCGTAGCTATGAGGGGGCCTGTGGGGGCACTAGGCTTGCCAATCCCCAGGTCCCAGCGAGAGTTCTTCCGCTATCCCAGGCTCCTTCCCGCCCCCAGTCAGTTGGCCGGTGGGGGGAAGCTCCTCCCTCAGAGGACCATGTGCCTTTCCACCTCTGGCGGCTTCAGTCTTCGATTGAAAGGCTTCCTCTTGGGATGGGGTGTCTGTGTTGCTGTGAAGAAGTTGGCAGCAACTCATGAGTAGAGAGGCCAATCCCCTGCTTTAGACTCGCCAGAAACGGGGTGGGGTGGGGGAGGGGGCAGGGAAACATCTGCTGAGCACTTCATTATTCCCTATGTGGAGATTGATTCTCATAGGGTATATTGGGGAATTGATCTGGAGAGTTTCGGGGGCTCTGGGGGAGCTGTTTTTTGAGGTAGAGGCACCATATTTTCTGTATAGCATCTAGTGCCTCTCCCCAAAGTACCCCCCAAGTTTCAAAACGATTGGACCAGGGGATTCAATTCTATGAGCCCCCAAAAAGGTGCCCCTATCCTTCATTATTTCCTATAGAAGGAAGACATTTAAAAAGGTGTGCTGTCCCTTTAAATGTGATGGCCAGAACTCCCTTGGAGTTCAATTCTGCTTGTCACACCCTTGTTCCTGGCTCTGCCCCCAATATCTCCTGGCTCCACCCCCCAAAGTCTTCTGGCTCCACCCCCAAAGTCCCCAGATATTTCTTGAATTGGACTTGGCAACACTAGGGGGCACAGCCTGACTTGGGGCCCCTAACCAGCCTCCAGTGCCTCGGCTGCATCCTTCTCCATTCTGCCGTCGTCATACACCCTTGCTTCTGCTTGTTTAGGGACGTGTTCATACACAGTTGCTTCTGCTTGCTTAGGAGCCGGAAGAATTCTCTGACCCCTCAGCAAGCAGAAACAAGGGGGCACTTTCGGAGCCCAGAACTGAAAGTTAAGCTCCCTGTTGCTTCTGCTTGCTTAGGGGGTGGAAGAAATCTCTGACCCCTCAGCAAGCAGAAACAACTGGGCACTTTCAGAGCCCAGAACTGAAAGTTAAGCTCTGTATTACTTCTGCTTGCTTAGGGGCTGGAAGAAATCTCTGATCCCTCAGCAAGCAGAAACAACGGGGCGCTTTCAGCACCCAAGACTGAAATTTAAGCTCCACGTTGGGCTGACATTGGGCTAGAGGGCACCTGGAAGAAGAGGCCGTTCTGGCCCTCAAGTGAGGCGGCGGGGGTAGGGGGCTGATGGCTCCATTGCAGACAGGGCAGGGTAGGGTAGGCTGGTGCACACAAGTGGAGGTCCCGGCTGCAGTCCGGGGCTGGGGATCAGTGGAGAGTTCATGTTTGCCTGCAGGGGTTTTCTGGCCTGGTCTCGCTGGCCACCCGACCGAGGGTGGGAGCTGCGCTTGGGCAGCCTCGGCTCGCCCTCCGACAGGAAGAAATCCAAATTGGAGGTCTTTTAGCCCCAGAAGTCAGTTGCAACTTGGTGACACCTTCCAGGTGGCGGGCTTGCCTAGCTGGATCATGCTACAGGTAAGGGCAGGAGACCGTGCGGCACGTATCTAAACCTCTGAGTGGCTCCCCACCAGAGCTGCTGGAAGAGGGGTGGAAAGGGATCACCTTGGGGCAGCTGTGGGGAGGGGGGAGGCTGTATGGCGGCGAGCTGACAGCTTTCCTCCTCAGCGGTGGTAGGGGAGAAGGCCATGGAGGTTGGGGCCACTATGTGCCCCCTGAAAAAAATCAGGGCCCCCCAATTCTTCAAATCCTGGCTATGGGACTGGTCTCCCAAATACTAATTGCTACACCACACGGGCTGAAAAAAGCATATGATCTCTCATCCAGCTATTGGGAGTTCAGTGTTGAAACTGTTAATTATGAGCAGGGGTGGAATTCTAGCAGAAGCTCCTTTGCATATTAGGCCACACCCCTCTGACGTAGCCAATCCTCCAAGAACTTGGAATTCTAGCAAGAGCTCCTTTGCATATTAGGCCACACACCCCTGAGGTAGCCAATCCTCCAAGAGCTTGGAATTCTAGCAAGAGCTCCTTTGCATATTAGGCCACACCCCTCTGATGTAGCCAATCCTCCAAGAGCTTACAAAATGAGCCTTGTAAGCTGTTGGAGGATGGGCTACATCAGAGGGGTGTGGCCTAATATGCAAAGGAGCTCCTGCTAGAATTCCACCCCTGGTTAGGAGCATGTTCTAACAGTTGCTGACCGGCAAGCCCTTGACATAAACAACTTGAACTACTGCTCATTTCAAGCAGAGACGGGCTCAATTATTTATTACTTTGGTTTTCTATCCTGTCCTCTCCACAAGCAGACTCAGGGCAGCTAACAGTCAATTTAAAAACACAATGTAAGGTTACAATTTAAAAAAAAACCCCAATTAAATTAGCAATTAAAATACATTTCATGATGCTACTCAGAACTGATGTATAGGCAGGATCAGGGGTCGTTTTGTAGAAAAATGGGTGGTGGAGCTGATCCAGGGATTGTTATGCAGCTGCACCTACTATTCAGTGGACAAGGTGGGGAGGAGGGGGAACCCTCAGAAAGAAAAAGAAGACTGCAGATTTATATCCTGCCCTTCTCTCTGAATCAGAGACTCAGAGCAGCTTGCAGTCTCCTATATCTTCTCCCCCCCCCCCCCACAACAGACACCCTGTGAGGTGGGTGGGGCTGAGAGAGCTCTCACAGCAGCTGCTCTTTCAAGGACAACTCCTACAAGAGCTGTGGCTGACCCGAGGCCATTCCAGCAGCTACAAGTAGAGGAGTGGGGAATCAAACCCGGTTCTCCCAGATAAGAGTTTGCACACTTAACCACCACACCAAACTGGCTCATGAGAGGTTCAGGAGCTGCTGTGAGCTCCCGTTGAATCTGAGGCCTGGGTGGGATCATAACTTTCTTTCTTCTGACAGTGATCCTATGGTGATCATAATTCCTCATGAGTGATGTCGCTCAGCAGTGTGGAGTGATAGTCCTCTCCCATTTAGGTATTGAAGGCCTGTCGAAATAATGCAGTTTTACAGGCCCTGCAGAATTGGGAGAGATCCCGCAGGGCCCTTAGGGCCTCTGGGAGGGCATTCCACATTGTTGGTGCTGCCACTGAGAAGGCCCTGGCCCGTGTAAAGCAGTCTAGCCGCCCTTGGTCCGGGGATAGATAATAGATTTTGAGTTCCTGAACTCAGTGCTCTCTGGGGAACATATGGAAAAAAGTGGTCCCATAGAGAGGCAGGCCCTTGACCATATAGGGCAGGGATGGGGAACCTCCGTCCCGAGGGCCGTATATGGCCCTCGAGGTCACTTGGTGTGACCCTTGGGGATTGCTGGACAGATACATAGATTGCCACGTGGCAGCCTCCCTGAGGCCTGGCTGGCCGGCCAGAATCACTGCAGGACCTGGAAAAGTTACTGTCTCAGTTCAGTTTGCACTTAATTATCCCAGATGGTGTGGCCTAATATGCTAATGAGTGTGTGACCTCATATGCTACTGAGTCCTGCTGGGTTTTTTTCTACAAAAAAGCCCTGGACCAATGCATTTGCCTTGGGCAGCGAGCCGGGTGTGTGTGTGTGACAGATTAGGCTCTCTCCACATGACTTCAAATAGAAAAACAATTCTTTGCATTAATTTTGCTGGCCTGAATCGTTCTCCCTCGGCGGAGCACACTGTTTTTTTAAGTTGATCATTTTTTATGGCCCGCGAATGGTGTTATAAATATCCATATGGCCCTTCGCAGAAAAAAGGTTCCCCACCCCTGATACAGGGCTTTAAATGTCAATACCAACACCTTGATACAGACTTGGAACGCAATAGGTAGCCAGTGCAGCTCTTTCAGCACCGGTCAAATGTACTCCCATTGCTGCTTTTCATCCAGTCCTTTATCTCCGCTCCTGCCCAGCGAGCGTGTCGGCTTGTCAGATGCCTGCTCTGAAACGGACCTGATATATTGGGTAAAAGTCCATGAAATACTTCAAGGAATACTGAAAGTGGTGATACCCTATAAACCAGATTTTTTTTTTCTTTTAAGTATGGTACGGAAGGATTTGGATAAAGAAAATGTCCATTTAGCAATACATGCCGTAACAGCGGCAAGGATTTTATATGCAAAATGTTGGAGACGGGAGAAAATACCAAATATGGAGGAATAATTGGGGGGGGGGGGAATCTTAAACGTAGCAGAATTAGACATTTTGACCGCCCTGTTAAATGGGAAATCATAGCAAGTGGCAACAGACAAATGGGTCAGGCCAGGGGCGGCCAACGGTAGCTCATAGTCAAATGGATACAGGTTTCTGGAAGTCAGAAACTATTATGTAAATGAGGGAAATGGGTTCAAATCGAAATGAAATCGAAAATGTCAATGTGATTGTCTTAAAACCACCTCCGATCTCTATTTTATGTATTTATGAGGGTGTTTTTTTTTTTAAATTGTTGTAATGAATAAACTACCTCCAATCTCTGTTTTATGTATTTATGAGGGTTTAAATGAATAAACTATAAAGATGGGGAAAAGAAAAAGAAACGGATCGAAGGCGAGCGATTCCTTTTTCCTCACAGCCCACTAAGATGCCGACATTGAATGCGAGCGATGCCAGATCGCTGCTGCGTGGAACTGAATCTCAGCCGAGGTGTATGTGTGTGTGTGTGTTTCGCCCAGGTGAAAAACTCCATGCCTCATTACCAGCTCTCCTGTGGTACAACAGGAGCAACCCACAGAGAAGCAAATTCGTCTGCCGGGGCAGCCCGCGAGGCTTCCTCAGAGCCGTGGCAGCTCCCGAGTGAGAAATCAGAGGACTTGTGAGATGTAATATTTTGATTCAGTTATTCTAGCCGTTGTCACCCGTAATGGGCAGTTTGCTTGATTTCTGCCATCATGAATCACTTCAAGTACATAATGGCTGCCGCTCGCAGTGTCCTGCGTACCAAGAAGCCGCCCCCAGTGGATGGAGCCTCCTTATCTCTTGCTTTACTGATCTTCTTCACGGCTTTTTTTTGTCGAAGCCAGTCTGAGGCAACGATTTGGATCTACCTGCCTACCCTATTTTTAAAGAGACCCAGTAAGGTATAGCGGTTAAGTGTGTTGGCTCAATCTGCGAGAAGCAGGTTCGATTTCCCACTCTTCCGCATGAACCTTCTGGTGTGACCTTGGGTCAGTCCCAGTTCATGAAAGAACTGATCTCTCAAGAGCAGTTCTCAAAAGAGCTCTCTCAGCTCCACCTACTTTGCAGGGTGTCTGTTGCAGGGAGAGGAAGGGAAAGAGGTTGTAAGGTGTTCTGAGACTCCGAGTGAAAGACAGGGCATAAATCCAATTTCTTCCTCATCAACATCATCATCATCATCATCTCCTCCTCCTCCTCTTCCCTCCTTCCTCCTTCTCTTCCTCCTCCGTTCTTACCTTGACTTGAAGTTCATAGAATCACAGAGACGGAAGGGGCCATACAGACCATCTAGTCCAGGGGTGGCCAAACTTGCTTAACGTAAGAGCCGCATAGAATAAACGTCAGATGTCTGAGAGCCGCAAGACGTGAACGTCAGATGCTCGAGAGCCGCAAGGAAGGAAGGCAGATAGTTGGGGAGAGGTATAAAGAAAGCAACTTTAACTTTTTTGAATAAACAATTTTTATTAGTAACATATGGTAGCAAAACTATATCTACAACTTATAAAAACTTAAAAGTAAAAGAAAAAACTTTCTACCCCATATCTTACTTTTCCCTCACCCCTCCCCCCGTTACTTGACCCCCGCCAGTGTTATTTACTTAAAGGAAACAAATATTAAAGGTAAAGAAAAACCCAACGTTATATTCTTATTTTAAAAACCTTAATCATTATCAAAGATTGTCCAATGTCCTTTTATTTTCCACTCTTTTTTCTACGTATCTTCTGAATTTCTTCCACTCCAACTTAAAAAGTTCCAAATCATAGTCTTTTAATTTTCTTGTTAATTTGTCCATTTCACTCCATGACATAACTTTTGTAATCCAATCCCATTTCTCTGGTATTTTTTCTTGCTTCCACAGCTGCGCATACAATGTCCTAGCAGCTGAGAGCAAGTACCATAGTAAAGTTCGGTCTTCTTTTGGAAATTTTTCCATTTGTAATCCCAGCAGAAAAGTCTCTGCCGCTTTATTGAATTCATATCCCAAAATCTTAGAAATCTCTTGCTGAATCATTTGCCAAAACATTTTAGCCCTTTCACAACTTGAAATGCATTTTCCATGCAGCCAGCTGGCTTGGCTTGTCGAAGTGGTTTAAAGAGAGAAGTGCCTTTTCCAAGCCAGCTGATGGGGCAGAGGGGCCTCAAGAGCCATAGAATATGTGTGAAAGAGCCACATGTGGCTCCTGAGCTGCAGTTTGGCCACCCCGATCTAGTCCAAACCCCCCTCCTCGCTCAATGCAGGATCAGCCTACAGCATCCCTGACAAGTGTCTGTCCAGCCACTGCTTAAAGACTGTCAGGGACGGGGACTCGCCACCTCCCTAGGTAGTTGATTCCACTGTTGAACAATTTTTACTGCAATAAAGGTTTTCCCTAATATCCAGGCTTTACCTTCCCACCCTTAATTTAAACCCGTGATTACAAGTCCTCTCCTCTGCTGCCGACAAGAACAGCTCCCTGCCCTCCTGTAAGGGGAAAGGAAAGGTCCCCTGTGCGAGCACCAGTCGTTTCCGACTCTGGGGTGACGTTGCTTTCACAACGCTTTCACGGCAGACCTTTCACGGGGTGGTTTGCCCTTGCCTTCCCCAGTCATCTACCGTTTCCCCCCAGCAAGCTGGGCACTCATTTGACCGACCTCGGAAGGATGGAAGGCTGAGTCGACCTCAAGCCGGCTACCTGAAAACCCGGCCTCCACCGGGGATCGAACTCAGGTTGTGAGCAGAGCTTAGGTCTGCAGCACTGCAGCTTTAACACTCTGCGCCACGGGGCTCTTAAGGGACAGCCCATCAAATACTTACAGAGAACAATCGTTTCCCCCCTCAACCTCCTTTCCTCCAGACTGAACACTCCTAAGTCCCTCAGCCTTTCCTCATAGGGCTTGGTCTAGAGCAAGAGTGTCGAACTCATAAGATATCTCATAAATGAGACCTTTTGGGGCTGGACTGTGTATCGTAAAATGTAATGCCAGGTAGGCAGAGCTGTACACTTTATAAAGGACACGGACAAACGCAATTAAAGATTGATTTAAAAAAAATTAAATGAAACATAACTAAAACATTAACAGTCTTGCAATATTTTGCTTATTTAACAGTCTCTGGTAATGGACTCCTCTTGCTCTGAATTATTGCATCAAAATCTGGAGACAAGGTCTGTGCTGTAGCACTCTTGAGCATGCTGTCCAAATGTTGCTCAGTTGTGTATCTGTAAGTTGCAAAGATACTTTTGATTGACTGGCATTCATTACAGAAATCTCATGGTCGGTGCTTTGCACCAGGACCAGGGGGAAACATGAAACGGCTGAGCAATGTGAGCTTTTGTACATAAGCTGCTTCATGTCCTGGTCAGCCAGTGGAGAAAACAGAGGCTTTGCTCTGTAGCTTGATTGAGCAAGCATGGCAAAGCAAGCTGTGATGCAGAAGGAAGCAAGAGAGGGAGAAGGAAGCAGGCAACGGTGAGTTGCTCAAGGGCCTGAGAGGAGCCCTCCGGAGGTCTGACTTGGCCCTGGACTGCATGTCTGACACTCCTGGTGTAGAGTTTAGAGCTGTAGCAAGTTTACAAATTTGGAAGTTATTCTGTTCACAATAAGTTAAATGTACCTAGGTGAATATGTCATGTAAGACATGCTTCTTTTTGTAAGTAAAGATTTCTTTCGCTTGTTCCCATTTGAGTCCGATCATCTTTGTAATTTGTTTCGACTGCATTTTCCCCTTAACCAGGAAATGTGGAGGTTCAGGGATACTGTTTAAAGCTTCTGTACTTCCAAGGGTTAAATGTAATATATTGTAATTGATTTGGTTAAATGTAATATGTACATGTGAGTGTGTGTAATAGAGAGACAGGCAGACAGGTGAGAGAGAGAGAGAGAGAGAGAGAGATTGGATTTATTGGTTTTATAGATATCGGGTTTATATCCTGCCCTATATTCTGAATCTCAGAGTCACAGAGAGGTCACAATCTCCTTCACCTTCCCCACACACACAACAGAAACCCTGTGAGGTAGGTGGGGATGAGAAAGCACAGACAGACAGACAGACAGACAGACAGACAGACAGACAGACAGACAGACAGACAGACAGACAGACAGACAGATAGATAGATAGATAGATAGATAGATAGATAGATAGATAGATAGATAGATAGATAGATAGATAGATAGATAGATACCTCCAGGGTCATCTAGTCCAACCCCCTGCACAATGCAGGAAACTCATAAATACCTCCTCCTAAATTCACAGGATTCTCATTGCTGTCAAATGGCCATCAAGCCTCTGTTTAAAACCCTTCCTTGATAGATAAATAGATGAGAGAGAGAGAGATCGGATTTATAGACATTGGGTTTATATCCTGCCCTATATTGTGAATTTCAGAGTCTCCTTCACCTTCCCCACACACACAACAGACACCCTGTGAGGTAGGTGGGGATGAGAAAGCTCTGATAGACAGACAGACAAACAGAGAGGACAGGCAGACAGACAGACAGATAGAAGATAGATAGATAGATAGATAGATAGATAGATAGATAGATAGATAGATAGATAGATAGATAGATAGATAGATAGATAGGTAGATAGATAGATAGATAGATAGATAGATAGATAGATAGATAGATAGATAGATAGATAGATAGATAGATAGATAGATAGATAGATAGATAGATAGATAGATAGATAGATAGATAGATAGATAGATAGATAGATAGATAGATACCTCCAAGGTCATCTAGTCCAACCCCCTGCACAATGCAGGAAACTCACAAACCCCTTCCCCTAAATTCACAGGATTCTCATTGCTGTCAGATGGCCCTCTAGCCTCTGTTTAAAAACCTCCAAAGAAGGAGACCCTTCCTTGATACAGAGAGAGAGAGATTGGATTTATTGGATTTAAAGATATTGGGTTTATATCCTGCCCTATATTCTGAATCTCAGAGTCTCAGAGTGGTCACAATCTCCTTCACCTTCCCCCCACACACAAAAGACACCCTGTAAGGTAGGTGGGGATGTGAAAGCTCTGATAGACAGACAGACAAACAGAGAGGACAGGCAGACAGACAGATAGAAGATAGATAGATAGATAGATAGATAGATAGATAGATAGATAGATAGATAGATAGATAGATAGATAGATAGATAGATAGATAGATAGATAGATAGATAGATACCTCCAGCGTCATCTAGTCCAGCCCCCTGCACAATGCAGGAAACTCACAAAAACTTCCCCCTAAATTCACAGGATTCTCATTGCTGTCAGATGGCCATCCAGCCTCTGTTTAAAAACCTCCAAGGAAGGAGACCCTTCCTTGATAGATAAATAGATGAGAGAGAGAGAGAGATTACATTTGACCCCATCAAAGCAACCCGCTCTGCTTTTCCTTCTGAGGTCTAGGGAGGACACAGGCCATTTGTGGCAAGACAGGGGAAAAGTGACTGGACAAGACAGGGCAGGAACAGCACCGTAGGTCTCTATCGGACTCAAATCGAGCTGTTCTACCGCAGACTGACATAACTGCCCTCCTAAACTTCCCGACTTTCTGGTTTAGAATGCGGAACAGCTTGCCAGTGAGGCTTCCTTTTGAATTTCTCCTCACTGTTGTTTTAACCCCGGAATCCCATTCTGAAGTTGCTTCTTTATTTACAATATTTATGAGCCGCCCCCTTTCTCCTGAACGCGGCCCGGGAACCTTCCTGTTTCGTGCCGATCCCGATTTTCCTGGGCTGATTGTTTCCCCACAAAAATAGGCCGCCGCTTCTTCCGATGTTGTTTATGCACCACTAAAGAAGCATTATGCATGTATTCAAACTGCAAAGCTTGTATTGTATATTGTATATATAAATACGGGATACCAAACAACCTGCTTCTGCGAAACCCATCGAGTCTGCAAAACCAAGGGCCAAAAGTGGAGAATCGAAATTGTTCACACAAACACACACACAAAAAAGTGAATAAGTTTTAAAAGGGATGAAAACAGGCAACACTCCTGCATAGTGCAGGAAATCCACAAATGCCTCCCCCTAAATTCACAGGAGCCGCATTGCTGTCAGATGGCCATCCCGCCTCTGTTGAAAAACCTCCAAGGAAGGAGAGCCCACCACCTCCCGAGGAAGCCTGTTCCACTGAGGAACCGCTCTAACGGTCAAGAAGTTCTTCCTAATGTTGAGCCAGAAACTCTTCTGATTTAATTTCAACCCATTGGTTCTGGTCTTACCTTCTGGGACCACAGAAAACAATCCTACACCATCCTCTAGATGACAGCCCTTCAAGTCCTTGAAGATGGTGATCCTATCACCTCTCAGCCGCCTCCTCTCCAGGCTAAACATGCCCAACTCCTTCAACCTTTCTTCATAGGACTTGCATGTTGTAATCCACCCTGAGCCCATTTGTGAGGTAGGGTGGAATATAGATTTTCTGAATGAATGAATGAATGATACCCCATCAAAATCCCTCCTATCCCCAAACCCTTCCCTCCTCAGGATCCACTCCAACAAATCTCTGGAGAACAGTTGTCGAATCATAGAGTCAGAAGAGACCTCCAGGGTCATCTAGTCCAACCCCCCGCACAATGCAGGAAACTCACAAACACCTCCCCCTAAATCCACAGGATCCTCAATGCTGTCAGATGGCCATCCAGCCTCTGTTTCAAAACCTCCAAGGAAGGAGAGCCCTCCACCTCCCAAGGAAGCCTGTCCCACTGAGAAATCGCTCTAACAGTCAGGAAGTTCTTCCTAATGTTGAGCTGGAAACTCTTCTGATTTAATTTCAACCCATTGGTTCTGGTCCTACCTTCCGGGACCACAGAAAACAATCCGACACCATCCTCAATATGACAGCTCTTCAAGTCGTTGAAGATGGGGAATCATATCTCTTCTTCCTTCTTTTATTCTTCTTCCTGCTCTAAAGGCCATTTGAATTGACACACCGAAGAAGACCCTCTCCTGCCCGTCCGACTGGGAAATCATTTTCATTTCAAGACTGCGTCTGCCAGGAAGTTGCCTGAAATGAACTTTGGCAACATTCGTCTGTCTCCCACTTGGCCACCTGCCTCATCGTCTGCCTATTGTTTTCGGCTTCTGGAAGTTCAAATGGGAAGAATCTTTCTTCCCCCCCCCCCCCCCCCCGGCGACGGTTTTATAATTGGAGCTGAGGGGGGGAGTTTTTCCATTCTTAAAGAGTGTTCAAGCTTTTAAGCAAAGGAATGAGTTCTCAGATTGTGACTTCTCCCATTTTGAATGTTACTCAGGCCTGGGTTCTCTTTCCTCTGATTCCCCCCCCCCCCCCCAGCTTTTTCTGTTTTGAATATATAAAGGTAAAGGTAGTCCCCTGTGCAAGGTATGAAGCAGGGGTGGAATTCTAGCAGGAGCTCCTTTGCATATTAGGCCACACACCCCTGACGTAGCCAATCCTCCACAAACTTACAAGGCTCATTTTGGTAAGCTCTTGGAGGATTGGCTTCACCAGGGAGTGTGGCCTAATATACAAAGGAGCTCCTGTTAGAATTCCAACCCTACTATGAAGACCAGCTTATACCTGGACTCCCCAACCTGTGTGGCAGTTTGGTGTAGTGGTTAAGTGCGCGGACTCTTATCTGGGAGAACCAGGTTTGATTCTCCACTCCTCCACTTGGGTCAGCTGTAGCACGCAGAGTTGTCCTTGAAAGAGCAGCTTCTGGGAAAGCTCTCTCAGCCCCACCTACCACACAGGGTGTCTGTTGTGGGGGAGGAAGATAAAGGAGGTTGTGAACCGCTCTGAGACTCTGAGATTCAGAGTGGAGGGTGGAATATAAATCCAATATCTTCTGCTTCAAACCTGTGGACACCATTGGAATTCTGACATGGCATGGTGGGCAGAATGATAAAGGAACTACCACAAAATGGCTGCCACAGGAGGTGAAGCCAGCCACAAAATGGTTGCCTCAGTCATACAGTGAAGTTCCTTGGGCTGTGGTGGCAGCTCCCGCCCTCCACTCCGAAGAGTCAAGGAGCAGCTCACAATCTCCTTTACCTCCCCCCCACAACAGACACCCTGTGAGGTAGATGAAGATACTGGATTTATATCCCGCCCTCCACTCCGAAGAGTCTCAGAGCGGCTCACAATCTCCTTTACCTCCCCCCCTCCCCCCCACAACAGACACCCTGTGAGGTAGATGAAGATATTGGATTTATATCCCGCCCTCCACTCTGAAGAGTCTCAGAGAGGCTCACAATCTCCTTTACCTTCCCCCCCCCCCACACACACAACAGACACCTTGTGAGGTAGATAAAGATATTGGATTAATATCCCGCCCTCAACTCCGAAGAGTCTCAGAGCGGCTCACAATCTCCTTTACCTTCCTCCCCCACAACAGACACCCTGTGAGGTAGATGAAGATATTGGATTAATATCCCACCCTCCACTCCAAAGAGTCTCAGAGCGGCTCACAATCTCCTTTACCTTCCCCCCCCACACACACACACAACAGGCACCCTGTGAGGTAGATGAAGATATTGGATTTATATCCCACCCTCCACTCCGAAGAGTCTCAGAGCGGCTCACAATCTCCTACATTTTCTCCCCCCACAACAGACACCCTGTGAGGTGGGTGGGGCTGAGAGAACTCTCACAGCAGCTGCCCTTTCAAGGACAACCTCTGCCAGAGCTATGGCTGACCCAAGGCCATTCCAGCAGGTGCAAGTGGAGGAGTGGGGAATCAGACCCAGTTCTCCCAGATAAGAGTCCGCGCACTTAACCACTACACCAAACTGGCTGGGTCCTTGCTATGAAATGAGACGGGAGGTGAAGTAAGGAGCCAGGGAAGTGAGGCCATGATGGAACCCTTTTTTTGGCAAATTTGTGGACATTTTGAAGCAAAAAGGCTGTCTGGACTGCATAGAGCAGAGGTCCTGAACCTTTTTGAGCTTGCAGGCATCTTTGGAATCCGGGCATAAGGCGATGGGTGAAGCCACAAAATGGCTGCTGCAGGAGGCGGAGCCACCCATACAATATCAGAAGAGCCCCGCTGAATCAGACCACTGGTCCATCTAGACCAGTATCCTGTCTCTCACACAGGAGCCAACCATGCCTCTGGAGTTCCAAAAACAGAGCAGAGAGGATGAGACCTTCCCCTGAGAAGAACATAAAAAGAATCCTGCTGGATCAGAGCAGTGGTCCAACATCCTGTATCACACAGTGGCCAATCAAGTAGCAGTAGTTCCTTGGGAGATCAAGTAAAAGTACAGAGAGGCCAAGGCCTTCTCCTAGGCTTGCCAATCCCCAGGTCCCAGCGGGGGTTCTTCTGCTTTCCCAGGTTCCTTCCCGCCCCCAGTCAGCTGGCCGGCGGAGGGGAAGCCCCACCCCAAAGCCATCGTGTGACTTTCCTCCTCCGGAGGCTCCGATTGGAAAGGCTTCCGCTTGGGATGCGGTGTCTGTGTTACTTTGAAGAAGTTGGCTGCAACTCGTGAGTAGAGAGGCCAATCCCTCCAGAGTCGCCAGAAATGGTGGGGAGGGAAACGTCTGCTGAGCACTTCATTATTCCCTATGTGGAGATCGATTCTCATAGGGTATAATGGGGAACTGATCTGGAGGTTTCGGGGGCTCTGGGGGAGCTGTTCTTTGAGGTAGAGGCATCAAATTTTCAGTATAGTATCTAGTCCCTCTCCCCAAAGTACCTCCCAAGTTTCAAAACAATTGGACCAGGAGGTCCAATTCTATGAGCCCCAAAAGAAGGTGCCCCTATCCATTATTTCCTATGGAAGGAAGACATTTTAAAAGGTGTGCTGTCCCCTTTAAATGTGATGGCCAGAACTCCCTTGGAGTTCAATTCTGCTTGTCACACCCTTGTTCCTGGCTCCGCCCCAAAGTCTCCTGGCTCCACCCCCAAAGTCCTCAGATATTTCTTGGATTGGACTTGGCAACCCTACCTTCTCCTGATAAGAACACAAGAAGAGCCTTGCTGGATCAGACCAAAAATCCATCTAGTCCGGCCTCCTGACTCCCACTGTGGCCAGACAGTTCATCTGGATAGCCAACAACAGAGTGTAGAGACCAAGACCTTCTCCTGATGTTGCCTCCTGGCTCGGGGATTCTGAATGTGGAGGTTCCCCTCAGTCCCTATGGCTGGTAGCCATTGATAGACTTATCCTATATGACTCTCTCTAATCCCCTTTTCAAGCTTTTTATTTCTGTGGCCATCACCACACCCTCTGGCACTCTCACTCTCTGTGCAAAGCAATATGTCCTTTTGCCCGTCCTGAACCTCCTGCCCATCAGCTTCATTGGATGCTCTCAAGCTCTGGTATTTTGGGAGAGGAAGGAAAAGTTCTCTTTGTCAACTCTGTCTCCTGGTCCTTTCTTACATGCCAAGGGAAATGTAAATCAGGGAAATTGGGGTCAGGCAGCAATTTTTCCTCCGGGCCAGTTTGGCCTGGGATCCTGGAGGCTTTTTGCCATCATCTGAGCATGGAGACTGCAGGGGTCACTGAGGATGTATGTGTGTGAGGGAGGTATTTCTGAGTTTCCTGCATTGTGCATGAACATAAAAACATAAGAGAAGCCATGTTGGATCAGGCCAATGGCTCCTCCAGTCCAACACTCTGTGTCACATAAGAACATAAGAGAAGCCATGTTGGATCAGGCCAATGGCCCATCCAGTCCAACAGTCCGTGTCACATAAGAACATAAGAGAAGCCATGATGGATCAGGCAAATGGCCCATCCCGTCCAACACTCTGTGTCACATAAGAACATAAGAGAAGCCATGTTGGATCAGGCCAATGGCCCATCCCGTCCAACACTCTGTGTCACATAAGAACATAAGAGAAGCCATGATGGATCAGGCAAATGGCCCATCCCGTCCAACACTCTGTGTCACATAAGAACATAAGAGAAGCCATGTTGGATCAGGCCAAAGGCCCATCCCGTCCAACACTCTGTGTCACATAAGAACATAAGAGAAGCCATGTTGGATCAGGCCAATGGTCCATCCAGTCCAACACTCTGTGTCACACATAAGAACATAAGAGAAGCCATGTTGGATCAGGCCAGTGGCCCATCCAGTCCAACACTCTGTGTCACACATAAGAACATAAGAGAAGCCATCTTGGATCAGGCCAATGGCCCCTCCAAACCAACACTCTGTGTCACACAGTGGCCAAAAAACCAGGTGCTATCATGAGGTCCGTCAGTGGGGCCAAGACACTAGAAGCTCTCCCACTGTGCCCCCCCCCCCAAGCACCAAGAATACAGAGCATCACTGCCGCAGACAGAGAGTTCCATCAATATGCTGTGGCTAATAGCCACTGATGGACCTCTGCTCCATATGCTTATCATGTGCTTATCTGTATGCTTATCCAGACAAGGTCTGGGCAAACCTGATAAACTTCACGTCCCCTTTCCCCCCCCCCCCCCGGCTATTTCTAGCAGAAACTCCTTTGCATCTTAGGCCACACACCCCTGATGCGGCCAATCCACCAAGAGCTTTCAGAGCTTATACTACTGTAACCTCCACGAGGATTGGCTACATCACTGGTGTGTGGCCTAATATGCAAAGGAGTTCCTGCTACAAAAAAAAGCCGTGCCCCCCCCCCCCGTTGGGCATTCATGATCACACTCTTCCTCAGTCCCCTCTGACTACCCAGAGCCAGTGTGGTGTTGTGGTTAAGAGCGTGGACTCTAATCTAGGAGAACCAGGTTGAAATTAAATCAAAAGAGTTTCCGGCTCAACATTAGGGAGAACTTCCTGACCGTTAGAGCGATTCCTCAGTGGAACAAGCTTCCTCGGGAGGTGGTGGGCTCTCCTTCCTTGTGTTAGGGATTTCTGTTTGAAATTCTATTTCTTTATCTCAAACAGTGCGATGGATCATTGGATCAAATAATCATTGAGAGGCATTTAACATGAAAAAGTAAAAACATATTTATTACTACAGGGAAAAGGTACTGGGAGGTGAAAATAACAAACACTAAAGAACTACATCCTCACACTAGAAGATCATGCTTAAAGGGCTGTCCTATAGTGGATGGTGTGGAATTGTTTTCTGTGGCCCCAGAAAGTAAGACCAGAACCAATGGGTTGAAATTAAATCAAAAGAGTTTCCGGCTCAACATTAGGAAGAACTTTCTGACCGTTAGAGCGGTTCCTCAGTGGAAGAAAGTTCCTTGAGAAGTGGTGGGCTCTCCTTCCTTGGGGGTTTTTAAACGGTGGCTAGATGGCCATCTGACAGCAATGAAGATCCTGTGAATTTAGGGGGAGGTATTTGTGAGTTTCCTGCATTGTGCAGGGGGTTGGACTAGATGACCCTGGAGGTCCTTTCCAACTGTATGATTCTGTGAGTCTATAACACGCACACACAACGCCCAGGATACACTTCCATAACACAAGCTTATGAGTTGCGTGAGGGGAAAAAGAACTTTGGATGACATCAAGAGCTGGGGTCTGGAGACCAATTCCTATGAGGAAAGGTTGAAGGAGCTGGGGATGTTTAGCCTGAAGAGGAGGTGACTGAGAGGTGATATGACCACCATCTTCAAGTACCTGAAGGGCTGTCCTATACAGCAGGGGTGGCCAATGGTAGCTCTCCATTTGTTTTTTGCTTACATCTCCCCTTTGAGCACTGGGATCCAGGAAGAGACGTACATTTAGAGTCTAAAAAGGCTTTCCCAAATCTACATCTGCAGCGTCGCTTGGGCCACACAAGCAAATGGGCAACGTTGTCAAGCTTTTCACAACATGCAGCTGACATGGTTGGTTTAGTGTACAGCAAGTCGTGCATGATTCAGAGGATAGCAGGGATGGTCATTGAAAAGAGAACAGTTTAAATGTCTTGAAGCCTTTGATTGAGTAAAGTTCTGCATATGGATAGGAAAAATCCAATGCACGGTTCTAGGATGGAGGAGACTTGTCTTGAACATAATGGGGGAGAGTCAGTTTGGTGTAGTGGTGAAGTGCATGGACTCTTATCTGGGAGAACCGGGTTCAATTCCCCACTCCTCCACTTGCAGCTGCTGGAATGGCCTTGGGTCAGCCATAGCTCTGGCAGAGGTTGTCGTTGAAAGGGCAGCTGCTGTGAGAGCCCTCTCAGTCCCACCCACCTCACAGGGTGTCTGTTGTGGGGGAAGGAGATAAAGGAGATTGGAAGCCACTGTGAGTCTCTGATTCAGGGAGAAGGGCGGGGTATAAATCTGCAATTCTTCTTCTTCTTCTTGGCAATAGTATGTGCGAAAAGGATCTAGAGCATGGATGTCAAACACGCAGCCCAGGGGCCAAATGAGGCCACCTGAGGGCTCCTATCAGGCCCCTGAGCAACTGGCTGCCATCTGCTTCCTTCTCCCTCTCTCTTGCTTCCTGCTGCATAATAATTTGCTTTGCAAGGCTTGCTCAATTGCACAGGAGCTACAGAGCAAAGCCTCTATTTTCTCCATTGGCTGAGGCTCCTCCCTTGGGGAGGAAGGGAGGAAGAGCTTGTTTTTCTAGGCTCTTGCAGTCATACAGCAGAGCTACTGAGCCAAGCCTCTCTTCCTTCTATTGGCTGAGGCTCCCCCCCACCCCCGGTCCCCAGGAGAAGGAAGGAAAGAGCCAGAGCTTCCTTTGCCCAGTTCCCTGGATCCCATGGGAGAAATATCAAGAAAGCACCTTTAAGTCCAATGAGTGCTAACATTTTAGGCATGGTTTAATTGTGTTTGTCTGTGTCCTTTATAAAGTTTATATCTCTGCTACCTAATCTGCTACCACATGACCCAGGCCAACCCAACATGGCCCAGTCCAACAAGGTCTCATTTGTTATCCGGCCCTCATAACAAATGAGTTCGACACCTCTGATCTAGAGGTCTTAGTGGACCATATGCTGAACATGAGTCAACAGTGTGATGTGGTGGCTAAAAATCAAATGCAGTTTTGTTCTGTATTAACAGAAGTATAGTGTCCAGATCATGTGAAGTGACAGTATGGTTTTACTCTACTCTGGTAAGACCTCACCTGGAGTCTTGTGTTCAGTTTCGGGCACCACATTTTAAGAAGGATCTAGACAAGCTGGAACGGGTCCAGGGGAGGGTGACGAAGATGGTGAGGGGTCTGGAGACCAAGTCCTATGAGGGAAGGCTGAAGGAGCTGAGCATGTTTAGCCTGAAGAGGAGGTGCCTGAGAGGTGATATGATCACCTTCTTCAAGGACTTGAAGGGCTGCCCTATAGAGCAGGGATGGCCAAAGGTAGCTCTCCAGATGTTTTTTGCCTACAACTCCCATCAGCCCCAGCCATTGGCCATGCTGGCTGGGGCTGATGGGAGTTGTAGGCAAAAACATCTGGAGAGTTACCGTTGGCCATTCCTGCTATAGAGGATGGGGTGGAATTGTTTTCAGTGGCCCCCGAAGGTAGGACCAGAACCAATGGGTTGAAATTAAATCAAAAGAGTTTCTGGCTCAACATTAGGAAGAACTTCCTGACAGAGCAGTTCCTCAGTGGAACAGGCTTCCTCGGGAGGTGGTGGTGGGCTCTCCTTCCGTGGAGGTTTTTAAACAGAGGTTAGATGACCCATCTGATAGGAACGTGGATCCTGTGAATTTAGGGGGAGGTATTTGTGACTTACCTGCATTGAGCCAGAGAGAGAGCCAGTTTGGTGTAGCGGTTAAGTGTGCGGACTCTTATCTGGGAGAACCGGGTTTGATTCCCCACTCCTCCATTTGCACCTGCTGGCATGGCCTTGGGTCAGCCATAGCTCTGGCAAAGGTTGTCCTTGAAAGGGCAGCTGCTGTGACAGCCCTCTCCAGCCCCACCCACCTCACAGGGTGTTTGTTGTGGGGGAGGAAGGTAAAGGAGATTGTGAGCCGCTCTGAGACTCTTCGGAGTGGAGGGCGGGATATAAATCCAATATCTTCTTCTTATCTTCTTCTGCAGGGGGTTGAACCCTGGGGGTCCCAACTCTATTCTATGCCCTGCTGTTGGTCATCCAGAAGAACTGTTTGGTCACTGGGTGAGACACTATGCTGGATGTGGTGGACCACTGGTCTGATCCAGCAGGGCTCTTCTGGTTTCTTAAGTTTCTGGAAGCCAAATCTTACCATTCCCTGGCTCCGCAATGCCTACCCCCCCCCAATAAACCTAAATAACTTTACGTTTTCACAAGACTCAGAGTTTTAGCTGCTGCAGGCGAAGACAGCAAATTCCCAGAATTTGCTCCATTTAAAAATTCCTCTCACTTTTAGAGGAAAGTCAACACACATGCAAAAAAGAATTCCACCCCCCCCCCCCCACACACACACACACACAGTCCTCCATTCTGATGCTCTGTAATCTCAGAATGCAAATTCCGGATATTCAGAAAGGACCTAGGGAGGAGCAGTTTGCATCGGCAGGAAGATAAGCCAAATAGGTCAGCGTATGAACCGCACTCGGGCAAAAGGCTCCCTTCTGCAATTGTGGCAGACACTTTAAATGTCTTTCTTTTGTGCCCATAAACTTTGTATCTCTTTAGTATCTAATTTTTTTTAAAAAAAACCAAAAATCTGAGCCTTCTTGGAGAAAGGGAGTGATTGATGCCCTGTAGTTTGAAACTGGAACAGGGGATAAGATCTTTGCTGTGCTAACAGTGCCCTCAAGAGGACGGCAGGGAAAGGACAACAGAATAGCTTTCCCAATAGGGGTTTGATGTTTTCAAAGTGTGCTGTGCCTGCGTTTTAATAAGCTATTTTCTCCCCGGGTTTGTGTGACCGTTTGGTGTAGGGGTTAAGTGCGCGGACTCTTATCTGGGAGAAGCGGCTTTGATTCCCCACTCCTCCACTTGCAGCTGCTGGAATGGCCCTGGGTCAGCCATAGCTCTCACAGAGCTGTCCTTGAAAGTGCAGCTTCTGGAAGAACTCTCTCAGCCCCACCCACCTCACAGGGTGTCTGTTGTGGGGGAGGGAGATAAAGGAGATTGTAAGCAGCTCTGAGACTCTGATTCAGAGAGAAGGGCGGGGTATACATCTGTGGTAGTCCTTCTTCCAGCAAAAAAAGGAAAAAAGGAAAAGAAAGGACTGATGGGAGAGAAGATAATGATTTTTTATTGAATGTGTGTCCGTTAAGCGCCTTCAAGTAGTTTATGATTTGTAGTGACCCAATGAAATGATTACCTCCAAAACGTCCTATTCTTTTTGCTCAGATCTTACGAACTGAGCGTGACGACTTCTTATATTGAGTCAATCCATCTCATGTCAGGTCTTCATCTGTTCCTACTGCACAATTCATCTGTTCATACACTCCTAGCACAAATTTTTTATCGGAGTGTTTTGAATGTATGTGCCATGCGTATGAGATAGAAAAGGGTCAGTCACATTACCCTAAATAATGTTTGAGACCACTGACAGCCAACTAAATTTCATTGAAGGTATAAGCCAACAGTGTCAAACATGCGGCCCAAGGGCCAGATCAACCCCCCAAAAGGCTCCTATCAGGCCCACAAGCAACTCTCTGTCATCCACTTCCTTCTCTCTCTCTCTCACTCACTTCCTTCTGCATCACAGCTTGCTTTGCCAGGTTTGCTCAATTGCAAAGGAGATACAGAGCAAAGCCTTTGTTTTCTCCATTGGCTGACCAGCACAAGAAACAACTTACGTCCAAAAGCTCACAATGCCCAACCATGTCATGTTTCCCCCCGGGTCTTTGGCTCAAAGCATTGACCATGAGATTTCTGTAATGAATGTCAAGAAATGAAAGTAGGTTTGCAATTTACAGGCACACACCTGAACAGCATACTCAAGACTGATACAGCACAGACATTGTCTCCAGATTTCGATGCAATAATTTCGAGCAAGAGGTGTCTCCTCCAGATGCAAAGGCCAAATTGGAACAACAAGTTTAGTCTACAAGATCACCAAGGGGAAGCGTAGTCTTGCAAACTGAAGACTGTGGCTTCCTTGATTCAGTCAATCCATCTCATGTTGAGTCTTCCTCTTTTCCTGCTACCTTCAACTTTCCCTCGTATTTTACTGTCTTTTCCAATGAGTCTTCTTTTTTCAGGATGTGACCAAAGTACAATAGCTTCCGTTTAGTCATTAAGAACACAAGAAGAGCCCTGCCTGAGACAATGACCAACCAGTTCCTCTGGACAGCCAACAACAGGGCATGGAGGCCGAGGCCTTCCTCTGATAAGAACATCAGAGGAGCTCTGCTGGATCAGACCAGTAGTCCCTCTAGTCCAGCATCCTGTCTCACACAGGGGTCAACCAGTTCATCTGGACTGCCAATAACAGGGCATGGAGGCTGAGGCCTTCCCCTGATATTGCTTCCTGGCTCTGGGTTTCAGGCGATTAGTGCCTCTCAGTGTGGAAGTTCCCCTCGGTCACCATGATTAGAAGCCACTGATAGACTTGCCCTCCATGGGTCTATCTAATCCTCTTTTCAAGCTGTTTATCCCTGTGGCCTCTGGAAGTAAATTCCACATTTTAATCACTCTCTGAGTAAAGTAGCATTTCCTTTTTGTCTGTCCTGAACCTACTGCCCTCCAGCTTCACTGGATGCCCTAAAGTCCTAGTATTTTGGGAAAGGGAGAAAAAAAAATCTCATTTTAGCTTCTAGTCAGAGTTGAGGCTTGATTTGATCTAGAACCCACCGATTTGTCATTCCAATGGTCCATAGTGTCCGCGAAACTCTTCTCCCGTAACGCATTTCACTTTCCGACAGCTTTCTTCATTGTCTCAATTTCATCCCTACAGGGCTTTTTTTGTAGCAGGAACTCCTTTGCATATTAGGCCACACATCCCTGATATAGCCAATCCTCCAAGAGCTTACAGGGCTCTTCGTACAGGGCCTGCTGTAAGCTCCAGGAGGATTGGCTACATCAGGGGTGTGTGGCTTAATATGCAAAGGAGTTCCTGCTGGGCTTTTTCTACCCCAAAAGCCCTGGATTCAGATAATTTGAGAGGAGTAGCCATGTGAGTTTGCTGCAGAAAAATGAATAACAATCCATTAGTCCAGGGGTGTCAAACTCATTTGTTAAGAGGGCTGGATCTGACGAAAATGAGACCTTGTTGGGCCGGGCCATGTCAGGCTGGGCTGTGTGTGTACCTATTTAAGATCAGGCAGCAGAGATATAAACTTTATAAGGGACACAAACAAACACAATTAAAAATTTTATTTTTAAAAAACTTAAAACATTGGCACTCATGTGGTCTTAAAGGGACTTTCTTTGTATCTCTCCCATGCGATCCAGGAAACTGGACTAAGTAAGCTCTGGCTCTTTCCTTCCCTCCCCAAGAGAACAGGAGGAGGGGAGTCTTAGCCAATAGAAGGAAGAGAGGCTCGGCTCAGTAGCTCTGCTGTGTGATTGAGAGAGCCTAGCAAAGCAAGCTGTTCTCCTCCCTTCCTCCCCAAGGATGGAGCCTCAGCCCATGGAGAAAATAGAGGTTTTGCTCTGTAGCTCCTGCGCAAGTCTTGCAAAGCAAGCTGTGATGCAGAAAGAAGCAAGAGAGAGGGAGAAGGAAGCAGATGACAGCCAGTTGCTCAGGGGCCTGATAGGGGCCCTCCAGGGGCCTGATTTGACCCCCGAGTCGCATTTTTGACACCCCTGCATTAGTCAATGGATATATACTTCATGCAGGTGGGGAATTGACCTTTGGCTCATGCAGGGCTTTTTTTGAACAGAAATGCAGTTCCAGCTGTCTTGACATCAGGGGTGTGCGACCTAATATGCAAACTAGTTCTTCTGGGCTTTTTCTCCCCCCCAAAAAAGCCCAGACTTTAATGCATTAGCTCATGAAGTAGAATTTTTGCTCACAAGACTCCACAGCTTAGAGGGAACATTAACATAGCAATGGGAAAGAAAGGTCCCCTGTGCAAGCACCAGTTGTTTTCGACTCTGGGGTGATGTCGCATCATGACGTTTTCACGGCAGATTTTATATGGGGTGGTTTGCCATTGCCTTCTTCAGTCATCTACGCTTTCCCCCTAGCAAGCTGGGTACTCATTTTACTGACCTCAAAAAGATGGAAGGCTGAGTCAGCCTTGAGCTGGCTACCTGAAAACCCAGCTTCCGCCAGGGATCGAACTCAAGTCATGAGCAGAGCTTAGGACTGCAATACTGCAGCTTTAGTCGCCCTGAGCCTGCTCCGGCGGGGAGGGCGGGATACAAATAAAATTTGTTGTTGTTGTTGTTGTTGTAACACTCTGCGCCACAGGGTTCTTTATAACATAGCAATACAATGACATGAATTATCTTGATGGTGGTTTTCAGCGACACATCCTTACCCTTCCTGAATTAGCCCTGTCGAAACCACACCGAAAGAGCTTATATTGCACTGTTAGCATTCCCTTGCATCATCCTCCGCACCCCCCAACACCACACCGCACCTTTGCTGACACAGATTGACAAGAAGGGGAGCTCACGTTGCAGTGTTGACTTGGGTAAGAGACTGGGTCCTACTGAACAATAGGAGACAGCTGATGCTAGAGGGCCATGATCTTACTTTGGGTTGGCATACGTACCTATGGTACCAAAGTCTAGAAGGACACTTGTCTTTTAAAAATCATTGCTTCTGGAAATCCCTGTACTATACATGGACTTGGTTAAAACCAAAAACCTATCAGAAAATTCCAAGATGGGTCTCTCCTGTGGAAGCATTTATACCTCCAAATCTTATGAAACCAAACCAGAGTTATAGATATGAAGAACTGCTGAAAAAAAGACAATCAACTGACAACTAAGGAAGAATTAGAAAACATGGATATCAAAATGAGTTCGTGGCTGAGAACACAAGTAGAATCCAAGCATACCAAAGACAAGACAATAGACTTTAACAGGGAACAATACCCATTTGATAAAATTCTCTTGAGCCCTCAAGAAAAGTTAATTTCCAATTTATATTCATATTTACTGCAGACGAAGATGCAAGATGAGACTGTAAAAGAGTGTATGGTCCAATGGGCTAAGAATGTGGGTTGTAATATTATGCTAGAGCAGGGGTGGCCAACAGTAGCTCTCCAGATGTTTTTTGCCTACAACTCCCATCAGCCCCAGCCATCAGCCATGCTGACCGGGGCTGATGGGAGTTGTAGGCAAAAAGCATCTGGAGAGCTACCGTTGGCCACCCCTGTGCTGGAGGAATGGGAGAAGGTATGGAAGCTTAATATTAAATTAACCAAGTCAGTAGCTTTTAAAGAAAATCTGTATAAGATGTTTTACAGGTGGTATGTAACCCCACAAAAACTTTCTAAAATGTACGCTAATATGTCAAATAAGTGTTGGAAATGTATTAAGCATGTTGGGTCTTTTTACCACATGTGGTGGACTTGCAAGGTGGTGAAGGACTATTGGAATATGGTGCATGAGTTATTACAGAAAATTTTGGAAGACAGAAATTCAATTTAAACCAGAACTATTTTTATTGAACATTTATCCCAATGACTATACAAAAGAGACGAGACATTTATTGGCGCATATTAATACAGCAGCTAGAATTCTTTTGCCGCAGAAATGGAAACGCCAAGAAATTCCCATGAAATCAGACTTGATGGAGAAAATATCGGAAACGGCTGAGATCCCAGTTGCTTGCTGGGAAATCTAAGAAAGAAGCAAGAAAACTTTGGGTGAAGCTATATGCGTGGTTAGATACTTAAGAGTTTTTGCTGTTAACCTTTACCTTCCTCTCCTGTACTGTACATTATAAGGACACATATATTTGAAATTTGAAGCTAATTAGATAATTTAGCCAAAGGCTTACAATCGTTAAAATGTGATGATAACATTTGATAAGATGTGATCTGAAGGAAGTACTTCCATAACTATATTGGTACTGATGTTTGTATCTAATTTTCTATTTCCCCCTTCCTCTTACTTTTCTGGAAACTAATAAAAATTTAAAACAGGAAAAAAAAAGAAGAAGAAGGGGAGCTCACCTCCTTGCGTGTGTTTTTGAACAGGCATTTGTGAATTTTAAAAGGTTGCTTACTGCGAGCTTGATTTGTTGCGTTTCAACAGCTCGGAGAAAGTCAACCCAAATTAATTCAGCACCGCGCAGTCAGAGCTGTGGTCAGAATACACCGCTTCGAAGCAATCGATACTCACCCCCCTCTCAGGTTGCAGAGAATCATTCCCGAATTACTCACTGCTGGGAAAGGTCTCCGAACGCCACAGTTTCAGTAGCACGAAACCTAATGCTGCTGTCCAGCTGTTCTTAATGGCACAACTGGGACCTGTTCTGGGTTAGCCTGGCAGGGGAACTTGGCAGAGGACAATTAGCTGAATGTCCCTCTAATGCTCCCCCCGCCGTCCCGGTCTTAAGAAACCGGTTGAATCAAAAAGGTTCTTAAAATGGAGGCTGTCGCCAAAAGAGCTTCTCTCAGTATTTGTGTCTGCAGATGACAGAGCAGAAAGAAAGCAGCAGAAAGGGATCTGTAACACTCAAAATGCGGACAGAGCCGCCGAAAAGAGAGAGGGAGAGAAACTAAACCAACCAAGCAGAAACCTCCAAAGGAAGTTGAGAATACCGAGGGGCCAAAGGTTAAAAATATCAAGAAGAAGAAGGTATTGGATTTATACCCTGTCCTCCATTCTGAATCTCAGAGTGGCTTAAAATCTCCTTTACCCGACTCCCCCACAACAGACACCCTGTAAAGTGGGTGGGGCTGAGAGGGCTCTCACAGCAGCTGCCCTTTTAAGGACAACCTCTGCCAGAGCTATGGCTGACCCAAGGCCATTCCAGCAGGTGCAAGTGGAGGAGTGGGGAATCAAACCCAGTTCTCCCAGATAAGAGTCCGCACACTTAACCACTACACCAAACTGGCTCTCCCTACTTATCAATACTCATAGACTTACTTATGGACTTACTTATCAATAAAGGTAAAGGTAGTCCCCTGTGCAAGCACCAATCGTTTCCGACTCTGGAGTGACGTCACATTGTGACATTTTCACGGCAGACTTTTTTTAACAGGGTGGTTTGCCATTGCCTTCCCCAGTCATCTACGCTTTCCCCCCAGCAAGCTGAGTCCTCATTTGACCGACCTCGGAAGGATGGAAGGCTGAGTCAACCTCGTAGCCGGCTACCTGAAAACCCAGCTTCCGCCAGAATTGAATTCAGGTCGTGAGCAGAGCTTAGGACTGCAGTACTGCAGCTTTACCACTCTGCGCCACGGGGCTACTTATCAATACTTACATTGGTTCCAGATAATATGAAGTGAATTGATCAAGACGAAGGTCTACAACTGAAACACGGCTTTTTAAACCTAGGGAACGTGTTATTATTTACACTTCATTATAATTGCCTCGTGTGTTGAGTCTTCAATGTACTGCAAAGTAGCTTTTGACATCGCTGGCAACATCATCATCTATCAGGAGACGTCGCGCACCTACAAGGACTTTGCACTCTTTAGAGTCTTTATTCTACATGGACTCTTTCATGATGAAAAATGGCAAACGCTCTACTGTAATTTTGATTTATAATTTTGGATATATACATTATATGTTATAAAATAGTAAGAGATATTTCTTTAATGGCGAGTCTTTGAAAAAATTCTTTGTACTGAGCAACTATAGCATAGTCTTGTAAATGTCACTGAAGTTGACTTTTTTTGTGGAACACGGGTCTCCCCTGTTTCCCAACTTTACTGCGTTCATCCCGTTTGGTTTGCTAATCCCCAGGAGGGGCAGGAAAAAAAGGCTACCACGAACCTCCGCAAGATCGAAATTAATCCAGTTCAAACACTACTCATCTCTCTCTCTCGACTTGACTTCGCGAACGAAGATTTAAGAAGGGTGCAGTAGTCCACGTCTGCTGCAGGCTCACTGGCGGCTGACAAGACCAATGCGGGACAGGCAGATCCGGCCACAGTGGCTGCAGGGAAAAGTCTGATTTGGGGTTGTTGCTGTAGCAGTGCGATTCTTCCTCAATCTCCTTTTGTCCTCAAGACCAGCTATGCGTGCGTTCTCAAAGGAAGAGACAGCCTGGTGGATGCTGTGCCTCCATGCTTTGTGATCTGAGGCTAGGTCAGACCACTGGTGATGGTTGATGCGACAGGTGCCAAGGGATTTCTTCAAGGAGTCCTTGTACCTCTTCTTTGGTGCCCCTCTATTTCGATGGCCGGTGGAAAGTTCGCCATATAGAGCAATCTTGGGAAGGCGGTGGTTTTCCATCCTGGAAATATGCCCTGCCCAGCGCAGCTGCGTCTTCAACAGCAGTGCCTCGATGCTTGTAACCTCTGCCCTCTTGAGGACTTCAGTGTTGGTCACAAAGTCACTCCAGTGGATGTTGAGGATGGTGCGAAGGTAGCGCTCATAACACTTAGTAAATCTACAAATTTTCATTGGATCGACCAAAAAATTGTAAGAGAACAATAAGGAACATATGCCCACATCCACAGTCACCTAGAAACAAATTAATGTCCAAATTATATCAGCAGCTGGGTGCAGGTAAAGATTCAAATGGTGGAGTCTTTCACATGGCGCGCTGCTCCGAAAAAGTTCAAGTCGAACTTTGCAAAGTTAATGAACCATAACTAATGGATGTTGCTGTAAGCAGCAGCATTGAAATTGGATTAAGAACATAAGAGAAGCCATGTTGGATCAGGCCAAATGGCCTATCCAGTCCAACACTCTGTGTCACAGTGTCCAAAAAGAAAAGAGGTTCACAAGTGGGGCTAGAAGTCCTTCCACTTTGCCTCCCCAAGCACCAAGAATACAGAGCACCACTGCCCCAGACAGAACGTACTTCTTTCTCTACTTTCTCCATCCCATGCATAATCTTGTAAACCTCTATCATGTCACCCCGCAGTTGACGTTTCTCCAAGCTAAAGAGCCCCAAGCGTTTTAACCTTTCTTCATAGGGAAGGTGTTCAAACCTTTAATCATTCTAGTTGCCCTTTTCTGCACTTTTTCCAATGCTATAATATCCTTTTTGAGGTGCAGTGACCAGAATTGTACACAGTACTCCAAATGAGACCGCACCATCGATTTATACAGGAGCATTATGATACCGGCTGATTTGTTTTCAGTTCCTTTCCTAATAATTCCGAGCATGGCGTTGGCCCTTTTTTATTGCAATCGCACACTGTCTTGACATTTTCAGTGAGTTATCTACCACGACCACAAGATCTCTCTCTTGGTCAGTCTCTGCCAGTTCACAACCCATCAATTTGTATTTGTAGTTGGGATTTTTGGCCCCAATGTGCATTACTTTGCACTTGGCCACATTGAACCTCATTGAAAAGAAGTACTTTTCTCCCTTTCTCACAATACAAGAACTTGTGGGCATTCAATGAAATTACTGAGCAGTCAGGTTTAAAAACGGCTAAAAGGAAGTACTTCTTCACCCAAAGGGTGATTGACATGTGGAATTCACTGCCGCAGGAGGTGGTGGCATCTACAAGCATAGCCAGCTTCAAGGGGAGATTGGATAAAAATATGGAGCAGAGGTCCATCAGTGGCTATTAGCCACAGTATATATATGGGTGTGTGTGTGTGTGTGTATTTGGCCACTGTGTGACACAGAGTGTTGGACTGGATAGGCCATTGGCCTGAATCCAACATGGTTTCTCTTATGTTCCTATGTTAAACTTTTATTTCCTTCTCCAGTATCCGCATTACTCTTTGTTGGTTTGCTCAATCCCTAGGTGGGGGTAGGGAACCCCAGGTTTGGAGGCTCTCCCCCTGCTATAGGGTCATCAGAAAGCGGGGAGCAGGAGGGAAATATCTGCTGGGTACTCCATTATTCCCTGTGGGGAACGATTCCCATGGGGTATAATAAAGAATTGATCTGTGGGTATCTGGGACCCTGGGAGGGGCTGTTTTTTTGAGATAGAAGCACCAAATTTTCAGCATAGCATCCATTGCCTTCCCCCCCCCCCCCCACAAATACCCTCCCAGTTTCAAAAGATTGTACCAGGGGGACCAATTCTATGAGCTCCAAAAGAAGGTGCCCCCCATCCCTCATTATTTCCAATGGAGGGAAGGCATTTAAAAGGTGTGTGATCCCTTTAAATGTGATGGCCAGAACTCCCTTGTCACAACATTCATCCTGGCTCCACCCCCAAGTCCTCAGCTATTTCTTGAATTGGACTTGGCAACTAAGTCCTATTTAACCTGCATGATTCTTCTTCAGAAGAAGAAGATATTGGATTTATATCCCGCCCCTCCACTCCGAAGAGTCTCAGAGCGGCTCACAATCTCTTTTACCTTCCTCCCCCACAACAGACACCCCTGTGAGGTAGATGAAGATATTGGATTTATATCCCGCCCTCCACTCCGAAGAGTCCCAGAGTGGCTCACAATCTCCTTTACCTCCCCCCCCCCACAACAGACACCCTGAGGGGTAGATGAAGATATTGGATTTGTATCACCCGCCCTCCACTCCGAAGAGTCTCAGAGCAGCTCACAATCTCTTTTACCTTCCTCCCCACAACAGACCACCTATGAGGTAGATGAAGATATTGGATTTATATCCCGCCCTCCATTTCGAAGAGTCTCAGAGCGGCTCACAATCTCCTTTCCCTTCCTTCCCCACATCAGACACCCTGTGAGGTAGATGAAGATATTGGATTTATATCCCGCCCTCCACTCCGAAGAGACTCAGAGCGGCTCACAATCTCCCATGTTCTTCTCCCCTCACAACAGGACACCCTGTGAGGTGGGTGGGGCTGAGAGGGCTCTCACAGCAGCTGCCCTTTCAAGGACAACCTCTGCCAGAGCTATGGCTGACCTAAGGCCATTCCAGCAGGTGCAAGTGGAGGAGTGGGGAATCAAACCCAGTTCTCCCAGATAAGAGTCTGCACACTTAAACCACTACACCAAACTGGCTCTCAGGATGCTCGAAAGATAACACAGGCCAGGTTAGTCCTTTGTCTGGGCCATTTTTTCTTTGTTCCCCACGTATCTGCCTTCATTCTTCTCAGCTTGTCCTTGTTCCTGTATTGCCAGGACATAGTTTGCTGGATTCTAGCATGATGTGACTCCTGTAAAGCCAGATACACAGGACACAGCCCAGTTGTAACTCCATGTACTATGGAGTTAGCCTCTTGGTTTCAGTAAGGATTACGTTCAAGCAAGCAGGTGCCTAGATTTGGAGTCTGAGGCAGGTTTTTTTCCTCTTCTCTCCCTCTCCGCTCTCTGCCTGGAAAAGCTGAAGTCATGCCACAGCCTGGCAATTAGACCTGTGATTGGAGAGGTGCCACGGCCCAGCATGCTTTGCTGAAGATCAGCAGAATGGATGTCTTTCCCCGTCAGGTGTTTGGATTACTCGCAGGCTTCTCGGCGGGAGGAGCGGGGTCTGTGTACAATGCATTCGGCCGGCGAAAGTAATCGCGGCGCATTCCTCATGAAGCCGAGGATGCGCTTTTGGCAGGTCTCATTTATCACAACTGCCGGAGAAGCCGGCCCGGCTTTGAAGGACGACAAAGATTATGATCCATTGAGGATTGCTATCAGGGCTTAAAATGTGACTGTGATTATAGATTACACACTGCAGGCAAGGAAGGGCTTAGGAAGTGCGGAGGGCCTGGTGCCGAAAAAGAACATAAGACCGTAAGAGAAGCCATGTTGGATCAGGCCAGTGGCCCATCCAGTCCAACACTCTGAGTCATATAAGAACATAAGAGAAGCCATGTTGGATCAAGCCAATGGCCCCTCCAGTCCAACACTCTGTGTCACATAAGAACATAAGAGAAGCCATGTTGGATCAGGCCAGTGGCCCATCCAGTCCAACACTCTGAGTCACATAAGAACATAAGAGAAGCCAGGTTGGATCAGGCCAATGGCCCATCCAGTCCAACACTCTGTGTCACACAGTGGCCAATATATGTGTGTGTGCATATATACCCTGCGGCAATATATGTGTGTGTGCATATATACCCTGCGGCAGTGAATTCCACATGTTAATCACCCTTTGGGTGAAGAAGGACTTCCTTTTATCCGTTTTAACCCGACTGCTCAGCAATTTCATTGATTGCCCAGGAGTTCTTGTATTGTGAGAAAGGGTGAAAAGTCCTTCTTTCTCTGCCTTCTCTATCCCAGGCATAACTCATACTACATCAGTAGGTGCTCCCAACTGGCTTTGCATTTGACCTACAGCAACCCCAGCAAGGGGCTTTTAAAGCAAGGGAGAAGCAGGGTGGTTGGCCATTTCCCTCCTCTGCAAAGTCTTCCTTGGTGGTCTCCCATCCATGACTTATGGTGACTCCAGCAAGGTGCTTTCAAGGCAAGTGAGAAGCAGCATTGGTCGGCCATTGCCTTCTTCTGCAGAGTCTTCCTTGGTGGTCTCCCCTCCAAGACTTACGGTAGTGACACCAGCAAGGGGCTTTCAAGGCAAGTGAGAAGCAGAGTTGGTTGGCCATTGCCTTCTTCTGCAGAGTCTTCCTTGGTGGTCTTCCATCCATGACTTATGGTGACTCCAGCAAGGTGCTTTCAAGGCAAGTGAGAAGCAGCGTTGGTCGGCCATTGCCTTCTTCTGCAGAGTCTTCCTTGGTGGTCTCCCATCCAAGACTTACGGTGGTGACACCAGCAAGGGGCAAGGCAAGTGAGAAGCAGAGTTGGTTGGCCATTGCCTTCTTCTGAAGAGTCTTCCTTGGTGGTCTCCCATCCATGATTTATGGTGACTCCAGCAAGGGGCTTTCAAGGCAAGTGAGAAGCAGCGTTGGTTGGCCATTGCCTTCTTCTGCAGAGTCTTCCTTGGTGGCCTCCCATCCAAGACTTATGGTGGTGACACCAGCAAGGGGTTTTCAAGGCAAGTGAGAAGCAGAGTTGGTTGGCCATTGCCTTCTTCTGAAGAGTCTTCCTTGGTGGTTTCCCATCCATGACTTATGGTGACTCCAGCAAGGGGCTTTCAAGGCAAGTGAGAAGCAGAGTTGGTTGGCCACTGCCTTCTTCTGAAGAGTCTTCCTTGGTGGTCTCCCATCCAAGACTTATGGTGGGGACCCAGCAAAGGTATTTCAAAGCAAGTGAGAAGCAGAGTTGGTTGGTCATTGCTTTCCTCTGCAGAGTTTTCCTTGGTGGTTTCCCATCCAAGACTTATAATGACCCCAGCAAAGGGCTTTCAAGGCAAGGGAGAAGCAGAGGTGGTTCACCCTTTCCTTCTTCTGCAGTGTCTTCCTTGGTGGCTTTCCATTGCTGACTTATGGTGACCCCAGCAAGGGGCTTTCAAGGCAAGTTTCGGTAAGGATTATGTCCAAGCAAGCAGGTGCCTAGATTTGGAGTCTGAACCAGGTTTTTTCCTCTTCTTCTCTCCCTCTCCAATCTCTGCCTGGAAGCGCTGAAGTTGTGCCATGGCCTGATTCGGATCAACTGAAGAGTTCTTCGGTATTTGAAATTTGACTTGAGTCTCAGTGAGAATGACAGACTACAAATGACCTTGCTGAAAGACCTCCTGGTGGCACCTGGGTTAGTGTTGCTGTGTGACACAGAGGGGTTGAACTGGATGGGCCATTGGCCTGATCCAACATGGTTTCTCTTATGGTCTTATGCCTGGGGCAGTGATGCTCTATATTCTTGATGCTTGAGGAGGCAACAGTGGGAGGGCTTCTGAAGCTCTTGCCCACTGATGGACCTGCTGATAACACCTAGGTTTTGGCCACTGTGTGACACAGCGTGTTGGACTGGAGGGGCCATTGGCCTGACCCAATATGGCATCTCTTATGCTCTTATGAAAATAAATCATTAAAGATAGACTGGTAAATCATACAGTGGCAGTTGAGTTGTCAACACGAGACTGGTAACAAATGGGAGACATAGAAAGTCAGGGTGGGGCTTGTTAGGGACAGGATGATGTCATCCATGACATTCTGATGTCACTCCCTGTGTGCCCAGAGATGATGTCAACATTCCACCAGGGGTGCTCTAGCATAACCATTGAGTTTTGCCCAAGTGCTAGATCGTCCCCAGCAATGCACTGATGTCACTTCCACGCACATGGCAATGCTGTCAGTGTGTTGGAACTGCAGTCCTAAGCTCTGCTCATGACCTGAGTTCGATCCCCGATTGGAAGCTGGGTTTTCAGGTAGCCAGCTCGAGGTTGACTCAGCCTTCCATCCTTCCGAGGTCGGTAAAATGAGTACCCAGCTTGCTGGGGGGGAAAGCGTAGATGACGGGGGAAGACAATGGCAAACCACCCGTCAAAAGTCTGCCGTGAAAACGTTGTGAAAGCAACGTCGCCCCAGAGTCGGAAACGACTGGTGCTTGCACAGGGGACCTTTCCTTTCCTCCTCAGTCCTACCATTAACAACCTCGTTCTGGTCTTGCAAACTAAAGGCTATGGCTTCCTTTATTGACTCAGTCCATCTCATATTGGGTCTTCCTCTTTGCCTGCTGCCTTCCACTTTACCTAGCATTTATTGTCCTTCCCGGCGAGTCTTGTCTTCTCATGATATGACCGAAGTACGAAAGCCTCAGTTGAGTCATTTTAGCTTCTAGAGAAGAGTTCTCTTCTAGAGAAGAGGCTTGATTTTATCTGTTGCCCACCAATCTGTCTTATCTGCAAAGTGCTCTTCTAACACCACATTTCAAATTAGGTTTTAATCCCTGGCAAACGAACAGCACTCACAGAAACTGTACGGAAATTTTTTCTGCTGACGTCCATTTTGTCCCCTGAGCGCTTGGAACGTTCACGGGCGTTCGGCAACACCGCGCCAGCTCAGCCGCTTCCACCAGTCTGCAGACGCGTCGCAGAGTCCCCTGAACGAGCTCCAAACCCAATGGCTGCATTGACCCTTCTCTTTCCCGACTCTTACCAGCTGACCAGAATGCTAACTTTCCATTAGCCGATCTTGCATTTGCACTGCCTGATCAAGGTGGCGAAAAGTGCTGATATGATTGCGCAGAGGCTAATGGCAGGGAAATCAAGCAAATGCAGTCCCGGGTTAACCTGACACTTCAGCTGCTTGATTAGCACTCACAAAAATGTAGGAGTTGCTTACCTTGGCAATTTACATGCTGATGTATGAAATGTGGAGTTCTGCTGAAAGAAAAAGACTTCTACCCTCCCCAGAGGCCTTTGCCCAGAGGGGACCTTTATTTGGCTATATCAGTTCCATATTTTCCCACCCTGCTTTGGCAGAGCTCACCCTTTGTCCAAGATCTATCTATCTATCTATCTATCTATCTATCTATCTATCTATCTATCTATCTATCTATCTATCTATCTATCTATCTATCTATCTATCTATCTGTCTGTCTGTCTGTCTGTCTGTCTGTCTGTCTGTCTGTCTGTCTGTCTGTCTGTCTGTCTGTCTGTCATCTATCCAGGGCTCTTTTTCTAGCAGGAGCTCCTCTGCATATTAGGCCACGCCCCCTGATGTAGCCAATCCTCCTGGAGCTTACAGTAGGCCCTATACTAAGAGCCCTCTAAGCTCCTGGAAGATTGGCTACATCAAGGTGGGCGTGGCCTAATATGCAGAAGACCTCCTGCTAGAAAAAGAGCCCTCTATCTATCTATCTATCTATCTATCTATCTATCTATCTATCTATCTATCTATCTATCTATGGCTTTTTTTGAGCAGGAACGTACAGGAATGCAGTTCTGGCTGGCAAGGTGTCAGGAGGTGTGGCCTAATATGCAAATCAGTCTCTGCTGGGCTTTTTGTATAAAAAGTCCTGTGTGAAACAGTGGTGACATCAGGGGATGTGACCTAATATGCAAATGAGTTGCTGCTGGACTTTTTCTACAAAAAAAGCTATCTATCTATCTATCTATCTATCTATCTATCTATCTATCTATCTATCTATCTATCTATCTATCTATCTATCTATCTATCAATCTATCATCTCTCTCTCTCTCTCTCTCTATTTCTGTTAATTTATAACCCGCTGCTCCCAAGAACGACTCGAAGCAGCTTCCAATGATGTTAAAATCATAAACAATAAATATAATAAATACAATAAAACTACAAAGGATCATAATATATCATAAAACAGGCATCACATTCAGGACTACAGTCAATAGTGGTGGTCATGTGGCATCTCGATATCAATAGCTTCTCATTAACAGAACATCCACAGGGAGCCTGATACCCAAACATTGATACATTTTTATATACTTATTGATTCATTTGCAAAATTGATACATCACTATCTGCCTTCCTCAGGGTCACCAAAGCTACTAGCAGTTTTGTAAATGTGCATAACAGAAGCAGGTCTTTTAAAACTAGGGCCGGCTCGCCCACTAGGCAAATTCGGCATTTGCCTAAGACACTGAGAGGGGGTGCACCAAATTGGGCTCTCCCGCCTCCCTGTTCCTAAACCAAATGCCTAATTTCCTTCCTCCCATGCCGCTGCCACTGTCATCACCCCCCCCACTGCCTCCTGTCTCCCCCCCCTTCCCTTCTGCGGTGCCATGCCCCCCCCACCACCACCACCCAAAAGCACTCAGAGAAGTGCTGCTAGAATTGGGCCTACCCACTTCAACATGGCCTGGGCATCTCAGCGTTATCTCTTAAGAGAGTGCTCTACGAGGCTTCACTCCCCCCCTTACTTCCGGTTCTGGAAAGGAGGGGGAGCGAAGCCTCCTTCAGTGCTCTCTGAAGAGAAAACACTGAGATGCCCGAGCCACATCGAAGCGGTTAGAGCTGATTCTAGTGGCGCTCCTCTGAGTCATTGGGGGGGGGATGGAGTACAGCACCACAGAAGGGAAGGGAGGGGGGAGGGAGGGAAGGGGCAGTGGCGGCTCTGCCTGGGGTGTGCATGCACATATGCCTAGGGCCCCCAGGGGCAAGGGGCAGCAGACAGTGAGTCTACCTGGGGACCCACGTGCCCTAGGGCGGGCCCTGTTTTTTTCTAGTGTCCTGGCCCAACTGGTGGACCTGGGTGTTTTGGCCACTGTTTGACAGAGTGTTGGACTGGATGGGCCACTGGCCTGATCCAACATGGCTTCTCTTATGTTTTACTATGAGTGAGGTACATTGTGAAGAAAAATACCATGAGCTATAGAAGGAGGCTTCGGACAAGTGCCCCCCTTGCTGTCTTCTCACCCACCCAAGTGAAGGCATTCACTCCCCCTCCACTTCAAGAGGAGTTGATCTCTGTCATCTGGAGAGCAGTTGTAATTCTGAGTGACCTCCAGACCTCGCCTGGAAATTGGCAACAGTGGTTCCCTAGCAGAAATGGCATTGTACCTGTCTGAGGTCCCCCCCCCCCTCCTCAAACCTCCAGGAATTTCCTAACCTGGAGTTGGCAACCCTTATCTCCTTCCCTTTACCTGCCCCTCTGACTTCAGGTTTCCAATCACCATCCCCCTCCCTACAGCCTCTACATAGGAAAAGGACCCTCTCTTTCCACAGTGTGTGAAGGGGGCCAAAGCAGCTTACATCATTCTCCTCTGCCTTCTTTGAGCTGAACAACAGCCCTCTGAGGCAGGTTAGGCTGAAAGTCTGTGTGGCTTCCTGGGTCCCACTGTTTTAGGACAGTGGAAAACGATAGCTTCTGCCATTCTGTCTTCTGTATAATTTTCCACAGTCCCTGAGCCGTGTCCTCTGGGTCAGCCACTTACCCTAGAACAAGGGATCAGTGGTGAAATAAGAGATTCCACCAGCTAAGATGTAATTTCTCAGTAGCTGGCGGCCAAGATGAACTCCCAGCCTCAACACTCCATCAGGCCTTGACTTCTCATTGACTGGCAGCAAGGTGTTTTTGTCACACTCCCTAATGAGCCGGAGCTAGTACTGGCTATCTCCTCCCACTGTGTTCAATTGAACATCTTGTTTCCTCCAAGGCATTAACTCTCCGGAGGCACCCAGCCCTTACGGGCAGCCACCTCTGCCATGGCCTCCGCTGATAAAGATGAAAGGGATTCGGGAGGAGGTGGCCGAAAGGTGTATGGATTAACAAGCACTATTGTGTTAGCCAGCTGAGGCGGACTTAACCAGTTCTGTCCATGAAGATACTTTTTTTTCCTTGAAGCTCTGTGTGTGTGTGTTTGTGTGAGTGCAGGGCTTTTTTGCAGCAGGAACTCCTTTGCATATTAGGCCATACACCCCTGATGTAGGCCCTGTAAGCTCTTGAAGGATTGGCTACATCAGGGGTGTGTGGCCTAATAAGCAAAGGAGTTCCTGCTACAAAAAAAAGCCCTGTGTGTGAGTATGTGAGTGTGTTGTTTGTGGTTGTCTGCCTCTGTGTTAACTCCCCAGTTAGTAGATAAATGCTGGTGTAGTAAGAGCACTATACCTGATTTGAATTTACCATTGGATCGCGAGACATTGAGAAAGTTTTATTTATTTATTTATTTATTTACATTAGACTTTTATCCCGCCCTCTCCGCAAGCGGACTCAGGGCGGCTTGCAACAGTCATTTACACAATTTAAAACAATCATTCAATAAAATCTATAAAACGTTAATACAATTCAAATTTAAAAACTATTCCACGGTGCTGTGCCATTACTATGTTGGTGGTTCTGCTTTTCAGATGGCTGGTCACCGAGAACGCTAGCTGATGTCCGGTGGCAGCTCTCTCTCAGTTTAAGCATCGAAAGTGATTGTGCTCCATCAGTAACTTTATTGTATTATTTAGGAAGGGAATTGAAAACAAATCATCGAGTATCATAATGCCCCTGTATAAATCGATGGTGCGGTCTCATTTGGAGTACTGTGTGCAGTTCTGGTCGCCGCACCTCAAAAAGGATATTATAACATTGGAGAAAGTCCAGAAAAGGGCAACTAGAATGATTAAAGGGCTGGACCTCTTTCCCTATGGTTGAAACGCTTGGGGCTCTTTAGCTTGGAGAAACGTCGACTGCGGGGTGACATGATAGAGGTTTACAAGATAATGCATGGGATGGAGAAAGTAGAGAAAGAGGTACTTTTCTCCCTTTCTCACAATACAAGAACTCGTGGGCATTCGATGAAATTGCTGAGCAGACAGGTTAAAACGGATAAAAGGAAGTACTTCTTCACCCAAAGGGTGATTAACATGTGGAATTCACTGCCACAGGAGGTGGTGGCGGCACAAGCATGGCCACTTTCAAGAGGGGTTTAGATAAAAATATGGAGCAGAAGTCCATCAGTGGCTATTAGCCACAGTGTGTGTGTGTGTATATATATATATATATATAAAATTTTTGGCTACTGTGTGACACAGAGTGCTGGACTGGATGGGCCATTGCCTGATCCAACATGGCTTCTCTTATGTTCTTATGACCACTGACCTGATTCCAAGATCAGATGTTCTTTTCATCTCTTGACAAAGGAATATATCCGGAATGGTTGTTTTCGAATCAGTATAAAGATTTTCAGGAGACTCTCATATTGGATATGGAATCATCAGCTTAGATACATTTTGGGATCGGCCTTTGGCATTGTTACAGGCATAGCGTTTTATTGACAAAAGACCTGCTATATTACTGCAATTTTGGGTGATTCCTCGGACACTGCTTGAAGTCGTCTGTATGCAGGTTCTGGTCCCAGAAGATTTAATTTATCTTGTTTGGGGTGGACAGCGTCGTAATGTATTGAATTCCTTTTGGATTTCTATGGGAGTATCGTGTGACCTCTTACAAGACTTACACGATTCTTGGAGTCTGTGATTTGCTATGTACTTTCCCCTTATTATTACAGCAGC